>NC_048301.1:120223334-120371746 GCF_013100865.1 Trachemys scripta elegans
GACTGTGTAGAGCCGGATCTCGATAGATAGATAGATCGATCTGACCGTGTGGATCCAAAAGTGCCCGTTCTGCAAAAATACTCAAAAGGTTTTGCTTTTGTTCCACATTGGAATGGAAAGAGATTTCAAAACCTCACAAGTTTGTGTGAAGCAGAGTTGTTCTCTGGCTCTCTCTCTCTCCAGAAGTGAGCAGAGCCCAGGACCTCAGAAATCTTCCCATTGCAAGCTAGTTCAAAACCGCTGCCGCTCTGCTAAATGCTCTGGCTTGGATAGAACAGCACATTGGGACAGCAATACATGTCACCAGAATTGTTCCGCCCCGCTGCCGAGCCGAGAGGCAGCCTGCTCAAACCTCCCCTCCGTGCCGGGGCAAGGCTGGAACTACGTGCTGAGGGCGCCCTCTCTTGGCACAGCTCCAAAGGACAAGTGGCTGTTTCTGGTCTCAGTGCCTCCCCTGGTGTGGGAGATCCAGGAGGGGGGCAGTTTGGCTCCAGGTGGGTTTAGGTCACCACTGAAGTCCCACTTTCGATGATCAGACATGACTTCCCAACGGCACTAGCTGTGGCGGTGTGCTAATGTAACGCCAATAGAGACCCCGGTCGTCAGCTGACGGGACTGAACCAGGGACCGCTGGAGCTTAGTGCATGAGCCTCTACAGCATGAGTTAAAAGCCAACTAGCTCTTAGCGAAGGCTGTAGCAGACTCATTTTCTCTCTCTCTAAGTGGTCTTGGTGCCACTAGATGGGACAGAAAAACCCCACCCAGGAGGTGTGTGGGTTACACTAAGACTCCCCCCAGCACGTGACTGACAAAGCCTCTTTGCAGGCTGCAGGGAAGGATACCCCAGCCGAGCTCTGTGCAAGGGTCAGTGCTTCTCTTGGCCCCAGCTCCCTGGTCCGGACACCCGGCATCGCCCGGCCTGGTAATGCAGCAATTACGGAAACCATCTCTGGTAGAAAGGCTCAAGAGCGGACTTCAGGCTCAGCTGAGGGATTGAGAACTCTCCACTCCTGCTCTGCACCGCTGGCTCCTATTGTTAGAGGCTGCTGTTGTTTTTATTAGCTTGTAGCAAAGGCAGAGCTCTTTAACCCCTAGATGTACTACACAGCAGCAGCTCATGCAGGCAGGACCGTCTGATCCTGGAGATTTATAGGCAGATGCCAAGCTTCCTTTGCCTTTTCTAATGAGCTGTGTGGCTCTGTGCCAGGCACCGTAACCTCCCAGCAAAATAAACCTTTTAACCAGAGACCAGATTCAGCACTTCGGCCAGATGATTCTCGGGCAGATGCTTGCCCACGGCCGACAGACAAACTACACTGCACACAGAAAGGTGCATTCAAGTGGGGTTTGGAGGTGTTGACCTAAGACTGTGTTTCAATAGTAAATACATTTCCTTGCATCAGCTGCAAACATGGATGGAACATCAGAACGATGATTTACAGTACAGGAGGCATCCGGACACTGGAATTTCTATGCAATTACTATTCAGACAGGACCTGGATTTTCTGTCCTAATGATGTTTCCGGTGGGTATGTAAAGAACTGAGTTCCTGGCAGCCTGCCTGCAGTCTTTGCTGCACAGTTTCCTCAGATGTTGTCAAACACTAGCATACTGTACCATAACAAATTGAACTAAATTTCAAGGTGGCCCTAATTAGCATCCACAGCTTCCAAATGCTTAGCACTCCCCAGAGAGTAACTTCGTCTTTGCATCCCCTGTCTAGAATTTCATTCACAACAGCTCCAAATCTCCCCCCTCCTCAGCCCCACTCGGATGCCATTTTGCAATGTGTAAGTCTAATTAAAGACACTGCATGGTGCCGAGAGGATTCCTATCTCCCCCGAACAACTGCTATTCATTAGTAGTGACTATTAGATTAGTGAGTTCATCAAAGTGAAATGATGACATCTATGGCAGACAAGTCTTGTGTTTACACAATTCCCAGGTAGAAAGAGCACCAGTCATTGCCTCTGACAAGAAGGAAGAGGGAAAATATCAAACTGGACAAGGAATGTAAGACGAAAATAAGGGTTTCTCAGGGAAAAGATGAAATTCCACCGAATATGTGAACAGTGAGAAAATGAGCAGGGATAAAAAAGCAAGCAGGGGTTACGCTATAAAGTGAAATGAAGAATTGTGTCAGGCAATGAGATCCAGGGCTGGTTTTGTTGATGTTTCTGTATCTCTCATTGATACATACACACATGTTGGAATGTGTGCATAGCCGGCATGAAAGTACGGCATACACTACACTGAGACTAGTTTAACAAGCAAAAGATGTCAAGCAGCAACAAACATCTGCAAATAGAAAATCACTCGCTTCCCAGTTTCATTTTGCCCAACAACAGAGAAGAGGATAGAAAGGGTTTGCTCTGATCTGAAGTAGTTAAAAGCACATGCTTGGTCTCAACACAATCTAGGCAAAATATCTGAAAGCACAAGAAAATGTTTCAAACAAAACCACTGAGGCAAACTGTGCTAATGCAGAGGAAGGGTTAGCATTACATTTAGAAAGGCAACCAAAATTAAGAAAGCAACTTTGGAAGTGTGGACTTACCAACCAGGCTTCTGTTCCTGAGCCCAATTCCTAGCCACCTTCCGCAGCCCACTCCACACACACAATTAACACTGGCAGAGATCTGGCTGGCTGTTTCTATGGAGTTTTAGATTCTGATTCCTGACTATGTATGAGGCTACTGCAGCTGCACTGGAATAGGCTCCGAGGTACACAAAAAAGTCTACAAACATGATCAGCCGCACTGTACGGCTTCAGGAATGATTCAACCAACAACAATCAGCTAAACCTAAACCCACATCTGTGCCGAGGGATGCTACCAACACACGCACGCCACAAGGCTCTGTGTGTGCATGTTCTTTACATGTGCAAACACACTACACAAATACAGCTACATATATAGGTACACACACAAATACAAACATTCACGTGTGAATAGATGATCCATGTATTGTCTCTATCTGCATGTCTCTGGTTTTGTAGGTTGAATATTCTTTTAATATCGTTTGATTAAAGATGTAACCTGCAAATGTAATACACCCTATATTTGAACCTGGAACCTTCAACATCAAAAGAGAGCCCTCTATTATTTGAACTAAAGGAAGAACTCCATCAGCTAGCAGTAGGCTCTTATTCTATATGTGGACCAGCCACTAAAGGGGAATGCAACATACATTCTTACAAGTGTGTTACACAATGTGTAGATAAAGTAGGTGTCTGTCCCTGTGTCTCCCCTGTCTGCTCTTTGCCCCTACATGCTCCTCCTCACCTGCGTGGCCGCTGGCGGTAGAAGTGTAAGCAAGGAATATCTTTGCTTTGGAGGATTAGGACTCGCATGGCACGGCATGCTACTGTATTAAGGTCTTTGTTTAAAATACATTTTTAACGATGGTTCGAATGAATCCATTATGCCCAGTGCACTAATGTAATTCACACACCTGCACGTTCAGAGCTCTGCTTGTAGCTGCACAGCGTCAGCAAGGAGTGACGCCACAATTCTATGCAGCTTTTCCGTCAGGTCTCCCTGCTACATGCGCCATCTCAAGCGGAATTTTTTCCCAACAAATTTCAGAGGCAAATTTTCCATAGAAAAACCCCAAGCAACGTCCGTGCCCAGCAACGTCTATGCAATGCGGAGAGCTGTAGCGCATGAAGAAGCACCCGCATGTCTGTATGCAGGGACCAGCCACAGAGCAGAGACATTCACGTGCGGGTGTTTAGAATAGTTACTGTTTATGAGTGTTTGTTAAGTGCCAACAGGGTGTTCTCCACTGTCCAGGGCCCGCTGCCTGCCCCCGGAGCTTGCACGGGGCACCCCCAGGACTACACACAGGGCTACAGGTAAACAGGACCAGGCCTATACGGACAGACGACGTGTGCCAGGAACTGGGAGCTTAGCCTAGGGCCTTCTGTTTTCCTTGTTTTTACGCTTTGCCAAGCCCGCCATTTCCTTCCTTCTCTCTCCACGTTGGTATCCCAGGGGGCGGGGAAGCGTTTTAACGGCAGTGAGTCAGCAGGAGTGGGTGCATGGAAGAAGTGAGTTTTGAGGCAGGTTCCATGTGCTTTACTGAGACTAGCGCCCAGCACCTGTGGTGGGGACTTACTGGGAACATCTCAACAGTACCTTGCAATCATTCAGTCCTTAAGCTGCAGTGCGTCCCCATGAGGCAGGGATGCATTTAACATATGGGTAAACTGAGGTAAAAGAGCAGCTAATTGGTTTACACAGGGTCACGCCCTGCCTCAGAGCCACGGTTGGGACCAGAGCCCAGAATCCTGGCTCCCAGCCAGTTTCTCTAACCATATCACCAGATTCCCTCTCAGAGCCTGACACAGAACCCAGGAGTCTCAGCTCTCTAACCACCAGACAATGTTTTTCCCACATGAACACCCTTCTGCCAGCCTCTAAGACACTAGCATAGTACCTATTTCCCATTTTATTCCACTGGGTCTCTATCCAGTATTGGATCCATTTTATAATTCTCATCCCGCCTTGGACTCACGCTCTCAATATCTTGCTTGTCTCTCACACCCCTTCTGACCCACCACATCCATTCAGATTGCCTGCCCAGGACTTATTGGTGACCCTGCCTTCCAGGGGGCGGCCCTGCTGCCAGAATGCCCCAGGCCTCTGGGCCTTGCTCCCCCAGGACATTAGGAGTGAGTCAGTAACACAATTCAGCCCCGAGGGGCAACCTAATTCTGCAGACCAGCGGATTTCTGTCAGACTCTGAAGGAAACTTGTCTGCGGGCAGCCAGAGGAGCTCATTTTCGTGCCACAGAAAAATAACATGTTGTGAAGCTGACAATGAGGACTCCGAATCCTGCACTGGCCCCTGGGAGAGGTAGGATGACTGTGACCTAACTAGATCTTTTCCTTCTAATGGACGGTTCAGTTAAACGAACTGAGAACCTGCCACTGCAGATTCCTGTTTCTCAAGACTCTACTGACCACCCCCCCCACACACACACACACACTTTCACACACTGGCTTTTGCCCAGTCTCTCAGATGTCACACAATGCTGCAGTATCTCTAAGCAGTGGCCCAGAACCTGGGCACTTGGGGCTCCCCCACAGCTCCATGACATTTGTCTTTGGCCATTGCTGGGTGTGTGTGTGTGTGATCCATCATTGGATTTCACTTTGCGCTTTCAACTCTAACTATACCGATTCCTCTGCTCTTCTCCCCCAAGGGCTTCTGCTCATTTGACAGAAGGAATTTTATGTCTCCAGGCAATAAAGCCAGTGGTACCTCCAGAGTGGGCCACCAAGCAAAAAGACCCCAAGTCTGCACCCACCAACTTCACAGACTGGGGAATTCCAAACACATTGGTCAGATTACTAGCTGAATTCCGCTCTTCCCTCAGGCCAGACCTGCTGCCTCCAGGCACCAGACAGGAGAGATTCCCTAAAGGAAGGAGTTGGGGTTTCTTTTGGAGAGAGCTCACTGTGATTCTCAGTCATGTACCAACTCCCGTCTGAGTACCAGAGCCCTGGTCCTTGAGAAATGCTGACAGAGAAGTAGAGTTGTTGTTATTATTTGTGTTACTGTGGTGTCCTGAAGCCCAGCTATGAAGCAGGCCCCGGTTGTGCTCAGCGCTGTACAAACACTGAACAAAACAATCTAAGTATCAAACAAGCCACAGACTGATGGGGGAGCACAAGGGATTAGGGACACAGTATTAGTCAGCATGACGGGCAGTGGTATCAGTGAGTCACTGCAAAAAGAGTTTTAAGGGGTACTTTGAAGGAATTCCTTAGTGTTGCAGGTGTTTACGGGAGCCCGTGGGGGACAGCATGGGAGAAAGCACAAAGATGCTTACTTTAATGTTATTGAACAGGTGGGTGACGGAGGCTGCCAGCATGGGCTTGTAGGCGGTGGGAGCCCAGGTCTGGAGAGATCAGTAGGGTGGGAATAGGCAGTGAAAAACCTCGCAAGGGAAGACAGCAGTGATGTGACAGAGAAGGAGGAGTCAGTGGAGGGATAACAAGAGTGGGG
Source organism: Trachemys scripta elegans (assembly GCF_013100865.1). Lineage (NCBI taxonomy): Eukaryota > Metazoa > Chordata > Testudines > Emydidae > Trachemys > Trachemys scripta. The sequence continues at coordinate 120,229,350 of NC_048301.1, forward strand.
TGATGTAGCCAAAGTGACAGGCTAGGAAAATGGCCTTTGCAGCAGCATTCTGATGGTTAGGAAAGGTGTCTGAGCCCATTTGTCAAGGCCAGAGACGAGGACGTTGCAGTACTCAAGATGCAAGATGATGGACAAGAGTTCTGGCTAGGAAAAGCTGTGTCTATGCAGCAAGAATCGGCAAGATTTAGACCTAACCTGGAGGTGAAGATCCAGAGAGGTCTGAGTTGAAGATGCTGCCCAGGTTACAGGCCTGAACGCCAGGCAGGATAGTGGTATTGTCCACAGTGACTGAGAGACAGACAGATATAACAGCCGGGATTTTACAACCTGAGTCTGTGCCACTAAGGGGCAGCACCTCAGGGCACTGCAGAGCTCCTGAAAGATGCTGAACTGCAGGTGCGCAGCACCACACAGGATCAGGCCCACTACTGGTTCATTGTCGCAACTACAGCACCATGTGATGCTCTAGCTTGCAAAAAGGGATGTAGTAATAAACCATAAATCAATAAACATTTATTGTGAGCACAGAATCTACCTCTCAGTCCAAGAGCAGCTTGCTTAGCTGCTGAGAGCAATGGGAGGGCAAGGGACCCTGACTGTCCACAGACCAATTCCGGAGCACTGCTCAGACTGCATTGTGGCAGGGCCATTTCTGCACACACCAACCCCCCAGGAGGGGCTCGTTAGCTGCCTCGGTGCAGGTACGCAATCTACAGTCAGCAGCTGGTATTCTAACCAACCAGTGTCCCCAGGCTGCTGTGGGAGCTGCTGCACCAAATGCATCAGACACCAGCACACAGCTGCTTTTACTGGCAAGAAAGCAGGCGACTGAGCGATCCCAGCTGTCTGGGGTGGGGCAGGGGGTGGGTGGCACTGGCGTGGCACAGGCAGGTCTTTTACAGCTCTGGTTGTGACACTGTGAAAGGCAAACAGAGGGTGTAGCTTACAGAGGGGGATTTCAATTGAATGTAACAGCACCCAACACTGCCTGCTCTTGACACAAGCCAACACACCCCAAACATGTCATGGGATCAGGCTACACAACGGAGCCACAGCATCACGAACTACGTGCACCCCCATGCATGCCCCCGTCCCCAGCAGTGGGACCCCAGGGGGCTCACAGCATGCCCTCTAGGTAAAAAACCTGGGGCCCAGTCCCAGCTGCATTTCTCCAATCTAATGCCAGCAGAGCTGTGTCACTCCCTGGGGTGAATGGCATGAAAGCAGCATAAAGCTGGAGGGACACAGTGAGGAGGCCGGCCGGCCCCTGGGCTCTGTCACACAAAGCACGGGAGGGCGCGTAAAGGCCAGGCAAACCAGGGGTGCACGTCCCCTGCAGACAAACCCTGGCAGAGCAGTTCCCGGAGGAAGCTTGGGGGGGGAGGCAAGTGCCCCCCTGGGTGAAATGTACCCCCAGTCCCACACGCTCATGCCTGGCTGCAATTCAGCTGGCCTCTGACAGGCTTTGTCGAGAGCTACGTGGCCTGCCTGCTGCATGGCACATCTGCTCTCCCGTGATGGGATTTGCACGTGTGGCCAGCGGCATGTCACACTTCACGCCAGCCATGTCACGGGGAATCTGACTAGCAGCATGTTGGAGCTGCAGATGGGAGCAGCCTGGGTGTGAGATACTGTATTGACATAGGTGTCCACAGAACAGCCTCCAAACCCGCCTCACCCCAGGGCCATCCTGCTTGTGTGCATGGCCCCCTGCAGGTGGGCACTTCAGGGAGCGATGTCACAGTGGGAGTGTGTGCTGATTGGTCCGCGCTCACGTCACTGCGAGACACCAGCCCAAAGGAAGGCGGGGCATTGTATTTCTACAATATAAGGCACACCCACCTGCAGCAAAGCCACCCTAGAACCCTCCCTTTCTCCCGGCTGGACAGTCCATTTCGCTGCGGCACAGGGGAAGCGGGTTAGGAATGAGACACCCTTCCCCATGGAAAGCTGCACTCCATGGCAGGCATGAGGAAGCTTTAGCCTACAACCCCTCACCTGATGAGAAATGCACCCCGGACTTAGCTCTCCTCCAGCCAGCTCTGGAGAGGCACGACAATAATATAAACGACAATAATAATAAAGGGCACTTCAGACATTGGTATGGCAGAGCCTGGAGGGTTGCTGTCTTAGCTGGCAGACCTGCTATGGCTTCCCAGATCCCCAGCTCAGCCACTGTGACGATGGGCAGAAGTAAAACACTGTCACACTGCATTTGCTCCTCTGTTTCTATTAAACATTGTCACTTGCAGTCTTGCGGAGAGGGCACAATTCTCAGCCCGTATGCTCCTCAGTGCAGGGACTCTCTCACTGCACGCCTGTCCAGCACCCAGCACAACGGGCATCAATCCCGACTCCAGAGCCATACAAACAAACAATTGATATTCTGCACTTCTCTGGGGCCTGTTCCCCAGTATCTCAAAGTGCTCTGCTAACTTTGAGCCTCCCACTGCCACAGTGAGATAGGTAACCCATCTATCCATCAGCTAAGGTGCCTATTACCGGGGTATCCAAGTGCCATGATAAAGATGAACTGATATTTCAGAGTTCACTTCTGCCAGCATTAAATGCAGCTGCCCCTGGGGTGGAGCAAGATGAGCTATTTAACAGCTCACAGCACCACTGCACAACAGCTTCAGACTTGAAGGGAAGCGGGATTTCCAGATGGAGCTGCAGGGGGGATTTGAGGCAGGCAAAGCAAAGTGATGCTCTCCCCTGCTAAATTCCCATTCAGATCCTTGATTTTTCTAGCTGACTTAATGATCTGTTTGCAGTATTAGCCAGCAGCAGCCGGCAGCACGCCTTTGGTGTGTAAACAACACTGCAGAATGGACTGGGAACGCGCTGCAGCGGCATTTACCCGTGCACTTTGACTAGGGGAGAAATAGCTGATATATAACCCTAAGTGCATACAATGGAACAGCATCTGCTTTTATATACTGTAGCACCTTTTGCACACCCCCCACAGCACTTTAGCAAAGGATCCCTGCATAAAAACCTGCTCAGCTTATCCTCGATTTTATTCCAGCTCACGAACGGTTTGGCAAAGGTTTATGCCTTCACAGTTTTAGACACTGACCAGGGCGACCAGCAGCCGTTGAACAGGGTTAGTATAGGCTGGCCATTTGCTGTGTACCTGCAGTTTTGCCCAGCACACACTGCTCTCCATTGGCTTATGAAAGCCCATCCCCAAATCCACTCTTTCCTACAGGCCTGGTGACAAGCAGGAGCAGCCATGCAGAACAGCCATGGCTCCTAGCCTTGTAGCGTTAGTTCCGTTTTCTTTCTCGAGTCTACACAAAAGGTGCAAACTGCACCTAAACATCGGTGATGGGCACTTAGCAAATCAAAGTCTGATAGATAAACAGATACAGAAACTGCAAACACTGCTTGATTTATTCCTTGGTTAACTGATTGACCCAAACTATCGAACTCTGATAGAGAAATGGCTCCAGAGATAATGTGATTAGAGAAAGAGTCAGTCTTGTCTCGGTGACAACAGGTAACGCAAAAGAAAAGTCCTGAAGCTGCTGCCTTCCCTTTACTGCACCAACCGTTATAATTATACTCAAGGCTTTATCGTCTTTACCATACAATCTGCAGGCTTTTGCTTGGGGCTTGGATCCGACTTTTCACACAAGATTGGCTGGCTCTGTCTGTTCTGTGCTGGATTGATAAATGACCCTATGTGGTGCAGAATAAGCAGAACTACCGTCCAAGTCAGTAATGGGCTAAATACCCGAGTTAACTAGACGTACACCGGAGAGGGTCTGTGTGTTCCAAGTGCAACATGTAAATAAGAGCATCTAGAACCCAGAAGTCCAACCGGGCATCTGGTTAGCTCAGTATCCTCCCTCCAACAGCATCCAGCACCGCTAATGGAATAGCCCATTATGCGGCAGCATGTCCCTAACCCCCCCGTCAGTTAGTGACTGGTTTATGCCTCGAATCAGGAAGGTTAATATCCCCTATAAACATTTGATGCTGTCTAATGGAACTGGATCTTCTCATTATCCATATAAATGTCTAATCTATTTTTAATCTTCCCAAGCCCTTGGCTTCATTGACACCTTGCAGTGGGGAGTTCCACAGGAGAATGTTAAACATTGTGTAAAAACATACGTCCTTCCACCAAATGTTCTCTTTTCATTGGGTGTTCCTTGTTCTCGCATAATGAGAGAGAGTAAAGAGAAGGGCCCAGTTTACCTGCTCTACACCATTCCTTAGTGTAAACACCTCACTAATGGCCCCCCCATTCATCTTCCTTCTGACCTGCAGAGTCTCTTCCTTCAGCCTGTCCTCATACAACACTCTCCCTGCACACAACATTTTCATTGCCCACCTCTGGACCCTTTCGCCTTGTGCTCCATCCTCATGCAGGAGACGTGACCAGATCTGAGCCCAATATTCCAGGAGGCTGCCAACAGATTTGCTTAGCATAGGTCTCTAACTCAAAACGTGTAGCAGGCAGGCTAAGACTGTTCAGAGAGGCACTGAGGCATACCACAAATCATAAATAATAGTAGTTGGGAGAAGTTTCTTATGAAAGTGAAGGCCCCAGACAGATTGCAGCTGCTTGTACTCAGGTCAATATGCAAATATGCTCATTTGCTGGGCTGGAGAAGTTCTGCAGTCAGACATTCTAGAATTAGCACTACCAGCTCAGCTGGGCACTGATCAGTGTGCTGAGTGCTCTGTAGGCATACACATGGCCCTGGCTTGCTCCACGCAGGGACCTGCGAGCAGAGGCAGGGGAAGCAGCTATTAACATGCCCTCTGCTCATGTTTCCATCTGCTCAGCATGATCCTCTCCCATAGCCAGGTTCACATACAGGATGTAGCTCCACTCTGAGCTAGGAACACTGCAGTGATTATCAGACAGAGTTTTGAACCCTCAAAGGGGTATAATGCTGCGAACGGTTAAAATGGGACAGGCCACGGCAAGGAAAAACTGCCTGCAGTTCTCCCTGTGTGTGGGGGGGCTAATGGGGTTTTAAATGGCTGATGGATAAACACCGGGTAGCTATGTGCCACTGTAACATTAGTGACTCGAATTAACATACAGGTACATAGCCCAAAACAGCAGTAGGTAGACCGACAGACAGACAGACACACACACATACATAATGGATAGAAACTCCAATGCAGCACGGCTGCCTTGCTTAACACGCACAGATAGGATCAGCCCAGTGCAGGGCACAGAGCCAGCACAAACTGCTCCTATGCACATGGGGAGCGTGCTGGCTGCAGTGGGAAGCAGGAGCAGCTGAGTGGAAGGTGGTGACACCATCCTCCTGCAGGCTCTGCAGGGTTCCCCTCTTCTGTACACCCCCACCCCAGCATCTCCTACTGTTGAGAGCAAGGTCTGAGAGCCCTAAGCCCACTCATTGCACTGCCCTGGGGACACAGATGTGTTATCTTGCCTCGGGCAGAAGAACCCATTAGCTCCATGCTGCCCTGCTCCGGCAGGGGGATACAGGCCCTCTCTTGGCAGAGACCAGTCCCAGTCCCCAGAGTCTGCAGCTCAAACTGAGAAAATTAATGCTGGGCTAATCTCAAAGGGTCCCAAGTGCCAGGTGGGGTTAGAGAACTGTCCGCACGCTAACAGTCTCTGAACCTGGGCTCCTGGGTGTGGAAATGCTTGTGGGAATAGCATTCTCCAGGACTTCCCAGTGCCGCTCTGCTTGGAGACACCACCAGTGTCACGGGCTGGGTGAGACTCCAGTAATTCCACTTATGGCCAAAACCAGGGAAATGTTACCCTGTCCACCTCCTAACAGACTCACTTCACCCCTTCGGCGCAGGTTTAGCCTAGGGCTTGTTTTAAGCCCACAGTCCCTAATACTATGCTCTACAAATACACAGACACTCCAATAAGGAGCTGTGAAAGAGAGACGTCAGTTCCGACTGGCATGCTAACAGTGTAGTGCTGTGGGCAGCAGAAAGATGTAGACAGACATGATATCTGGTAGAGCTTTTACACATGGCATGCACTGTGCACACACACAAAGCGGGAGACAGGCGATAGCACGCGACTCTCCGCTGCCCTGTACGCTGGCGCCTTGCACGGGTTGTGCTGAACACCAAAGGCCCCATTACTAAGGCTACAATGACTGCCCTGCCAGCCTGTTCTGAGCACAGCCCCCGGACCAACCTGCAAGGCTGGCAGGATTTGGGATGCTCTGGGACACAATGGGGGCCCAGGCACCACCACCATGTAAGTGTTAAATAATAACAATAGTGATGCTTTTAAATAAGATGAATTGTTTAAAAGAACAAGAAACAATATAGCAAAATACTTACCCCTCCCAGGGATCACGCCGCTGGACTGAGTGAATCTGGCCCAAGAAGTCTGTGAGAACTGCCTAACACAATCTGTGCAGGCTGAGTACTGGTGATGGCAGAACGTTCTCTTTAAAGATGTTAAAAGACGCTCAGCAGCTGACAGATATTGCTGAATACGGATTCTGCACTTTGTGGGCAACCTGCCGCATTCCAAAAAAGGATAGTGCTAAAATACGGCGTTATAACCTCAAAAGAGGTTGCCTGGTTGATCTCCCCCAACTGTGGAGGTGGGGTGCAAGGATTCCTCTGCAATGAGACATTTAATCTAGAAGCCCCTGGAATAACCAGCTGATAGGCAGAGAGATGCAGGAAATTAACCTCACTTAAAGGGTGAAATACCCCTTTGTTGCTGCAGCGTCCAAAACTCAGTTAGTCTCTGAAATGCCCGGGTGTCCCTCTAGTGTTAGCCGGCTGGCAAGGAAGAACTGGGGACAGATGTGAAACTACAACTGCACTTGCTTTTGCTAGCAAACACATACAGAAAAGTCTATTAAACGCCTCATTAGTTAAACAAATCGATTCAAGCCCTTCCTGTCCTCCTTAAATAGAGATATGGACAAACACTACAGGCTACTCTGGTCGTTGAAACCACTGCTGTGTTTACTACAGGTATCTAACTTGTCAGTACAACCTGGGACTTTCACAGAAACTTTAACAGACCAGACTTCTCTGCAGCAGGATTGTCCCTCTGTTATTTGCACTGGTAACATCCCCTCCCTCTCCATTCCCATTCTAGCTGTCCTTGCAGCTGCTAGCTTCAGAACTTCCAACTTGCAACAGGTTACTTGGAATTTCCAGACAGAACATGACAGCAGAACTACAGGATGGGGGTCAATGGCAACACATACACAGAGACAGAGACACAGCCCCTCAGCTCCTGGCAAGGGGATTATCAGTGCTGCTAGCTACACATCTGTGCCAACTCCAGTCCCTTTGGAGAAGTCACCTCCTATGCCAGTCTGCCTTGGCTCTTGGTGTGCAGTAGCTCTCTCACCTACGGGAAGAGCTCAGCCCTGCAGGGCAAGGGTTACTGTACCTGGCTCCGAGATACTCAGGCTCTGGTCTGAAGGCAGGAGGAGGAATCCCCTGCAGGTGTCCAAATCCAGGCTGGGCAGGCTTTTCTTCCGGCACAGGTCGGTGACAATCCGAACTGCCTTCTGACACCGGTTGTCCTCCTTGGTGGCACTCATCTCCCAAACTGCATCCTTCACTCTCCCCCTAGCTGACTGTCTAGGAAAACCAAACTAGGGAAAGAACGTATTTATCTCCAGGAGCACACCACCACCCACTCTGCCCCCTGGTGCTCCTGTGCTGTGCCTGGCTGCACACTGCCCCTGAGACGTCAGGGAGCTGAGCCCTTCTCAGAGTTAGGACTTGACTGCCAGAGGGCAGCTTCCTGCAATCCAGCCAGTGTCTGATTGTCTGATTGCCTCGGAGATCAGATAGCTCTGTGCTGCCAAGGCGTGTGCCAGACAAGGAACCACCTACCAAATTCAGTTTGATACCTTCCATGTTACATTTTAAAGCTGCAGCCCAGAGCATTTTTTTAACCTCTTACTTGCTGCACCTTCTCTCGCAGCACGTGAGGAGACATTTCCCCTGCCCAGGTGCATAGCTCAAATCCAAGCCTAAGAGCTTCTGTGCACAAAAATGAGCGTTGGAATCCTCCAGCCAGGAACAGCTTGTCACCAGAAATAGCGGAAAGCAGAGAGTGTGCTACACACTGCTTCCAATTGCAGAGAGCAATACACAGAAAGAAACAGGTTTTATTTACTGGCTTGTGCCAGTGCTAATGTACCAGGCTATGGACAGCGATAGGGAGTGCGGCCGTTGTTATGTTGTGTAATTAGATGATTTTTTTTAAATGTCTGATGGTGTCACTTTTGGATGCCTATTGTAATTTAACAGATAGGTCATGCAGCATGACAGAGCTACTCTAATAGAAAACACAGTTGTTAGGCATGAGCAAAGAAGCAGATCACATAATGAGGTAATTACAATTATCCTCAGCGGAATCATTTCTTGCTGCTTCTGGAGAGGAGCAGCTAATGCAAATATAAATGAAGGTGCTGGAGAGAAAAGCAGAGAGTTAGCTGGCTGGTGTGCTAAGCCTCCATCTCACGGCGGAATAGGAAGTGTGTCTGGATCCATGCCACTGTACTTGTCCTGTCCGGTAATTACTGGCTGCCGCTCTCCGAGCAACACCACAATGGGAGCCTCAGCTCAGGGCTCCGCAAATGCCCACACAAAGCGTCAGGCACCTCTGCAGCCGTGCTTCCTCACACAGCGCAAACTAAAAGACACGCTGTAGCCAACTATCAGGGCCTTCAACGCCCACTCCTGGGGGCACAGAATAAACTGGCACTGTTCTGCCAAATGGCACTGCAGATGGACCGACATGGGTTGCCTGGCATAGCTAGGGTGGAATAATTCTCCAATACTTAAACTGAAATAGACCTGGTTTAATCTGAAATAAGAGTGTCCACATTGGTTTGCTTCGGATTAACTAAAATCAGTTAAAAATCACATCGTTAGTTAAAACAATGCAGCTTGTTGTGTAGCCAAGGCCTCAAGATCTTGTAACACGTGCAACAGCCTAGATAGTAATGTTTTTAACTGGCCTTCATGCTCTAATCTTCCTGATCAGTAACAGTGATGCTGACCAGGAGTTTAAGCTGCCCTGATGGTGAGATCTAGACTGTAGAATGGTCAGTCCCTAGGGCAGTAGTTCTGACTCTTTTCCATACAGTAACCTGGGAACTACCCCTCTGCATCTAGCCAGGAGCCCCCACCCAGCAGTGAGGGGAGGGGAGGGTGGTCACAATCCCCTGACCTTCTTTGTGATGCTGCTGGAGGTCATGACCCCAGGTTGAGGGGCGCCCCTACTCTGAGGGAAGCTCTGTCACTTGGAATATTTATTGTATTTTTTCACTGGGCTGAATAGAACACTAGAAAACGGGCCAGGCCTGCTCTGACCCCTGGATGTGGCCATTTCTTTCTCTAACTTCTCTCACCTTCTGTCTCAGGGGACATGGACGGCGAGTTCAGAGACAACTGCTACCAGAGCTATTTGCTGTGGGGCCCCAATAGAAAAAGGCAGGAAGTGTCCACTGCTCTGTCAGGCCCATGGTCTGTGCCTTCCCAGGCCTAGAAAAATCCTTGCTCATCACAGAATAGGTGGTATTTGCAACCCCCTGGAAGAGGTTCCAAATATTTAGTTATGTATAAAAACAACCTATTCCCAATTCAAGAGCCGCTTTTGGGAGGGATGCCTGACTATTTCATACATCAGAAATGCCATCGGGGAGTTAACGAGATACCTAGAGTGAAAGGACGCACAAAAATCAGTCAGTCAGACAGCCACAGAGCATAACCAAGTCCATTAAAATGCACAATAAATCCCTGGAATGGCAGGTTAACAACTCCCTCCAAGACATGCCGTGCGGATTCTGTAATGGCAGTGACAACCGCCCCAGACTGAGGTGCATGTGCCAATCGACTGCCGTCAGTGACACTGGCTCTGAGGTTCACATCCTGTGCTCAGGATTGTCACGGGAGCATTGTTCCTTGCTACACATCTAAAACAGGCGACACTGCGTGTACAATTCTAACTGTGCGAGAGTTACCGTTTCACCATGACAACGTGATACAGTGTTCCAACCATCCTGCCTGTGCGCAGGCTGCCATGACAGTGCGGTATGGAGCTCAGCAGCTAGTGTACCGCATGGAGCAAGACACCAAGCACTTCTCAGGTCAAAATTCCAGTTGCCATGACAACATGATTGAATCTGTTTATTGAGAAGCAGTGTCCTGTGGCTAGCCACACACAGACACTTCTAATGAGTTTCCCCCACCCTGGCCGGCACAGCCAGGAATATGCGCAGGATCAGAGACATTTCAGGAATAGTTTGCCATGCACAAGGGTAAGACAGAACGTTTTCAGCACCAGCAACCTGCTAGGGTCTCGTATAGAGCACACAGGACTCTGCAAACCATGCAGGGAGCCCAAACGTGCAACACTGGAAGCCGCACTGGCAATTCGCCAGGAGCATAAGAGTCATGTGTAATTTGCATTAAAGTTTACATAACAGCCTCACTAAACCCCGTCTTTATTTGCATGTTGAAAACTGCAAATTATCCACAGAGCTCATCCATGTAACCAAGCCACCGCCCGCGCCCCTCCCCATTGTTTGCATCTCGGCGTTAGTTAGACTAGACGCTCTTTAGGGCAGGACCTCTTGTTTTGTTAGGCGAGTTGTACAGCCCAAAGCACAGGGGGGCCTGATCCTGATTAGGGGCTTTAGGCTCCCCACAATACCAGGACATTTATAATAAAGTTCTCTCCCTGCAGGGCTGCCCACTGGGCACGGGATGCTCTCGACGTTGCATGGGCAGGGGGAGTACTGCTGCCTCCCATAGTAGAGGGCATATTCCTGTGTTTACACTGGTGTAAGTGAAGAGAGTCAAGAAAGTGAAACCAAATACACTGTGTCAGGAAAGGTTCAGAACAACTGCAACCCACTTTCTGTTCTCCCGGTCTGTGACTGAGAAAAATGCAGGGTGGGACAGGAGCTTGGAAGGAGGTTCGCCATTGCAACCAGCCAGGGGCTCGCTGGCCTTCAAAGCCTCCACAAGACACACACGCACACCGCAGGGGGCTGTATGCAAGTCTGTGGCTCAGAGCTGTCTACCCTCAATGCACAGCCGCTATGCCCCCAGGGTGTGCCGGACTCAGCCTTCCCGGTTTTAAAAAACACAAGCTTGGTTTTCTTTACTGGCTGTGCCATCAGCTGAGCTGCAGTGGACAGAGTGTAGATGTGTGACCATATCGCTGGCTGTAAAAGAAGGAAACAAGAGGCGGTATATACTGGTTATAACCAAACTGCACTCCGTACTTGATCCCTCTCCATTAGCGCCTCTTGTCTCTCTCTTCTGAGTCAACGGTTTCTATACACTTGATCTCTTTCCATTAGTGGGCTGGCACCTTCTACTCTCAGTGCTCCTCAGCACGCGGGTCTGTGGCCTTTGCGTCAGTTATTAGTGCTAGCAACTCCAGAATCAGGAGCAGCATGCAGACAAGTAATTAGGACAAGGGTTGGGGAACATCCTCCTGGGCTTCCAGGAGAACAACACACTCTCCAGGCTGATTAGATCTAAACACGTAATATCCTGGAGCTGCTCGGCAGGGCAGAGATGGAACATGTGCAACTGTTGGCCTTGTCAGCAATGATCCAGATCTAGGGGTTTTAGGCCTAGGGCTAGATTCTGCTCTGCAGAAGGAGGGTTTAAGCCATTTTTTAAAAAGAGCTGCAGGATCCAGCCTTAAGTTACGTCTTCTGCAATTCATGAACTCCTGTGCAGTTGAGGAGCGGGGAAGAGAGGCAGACTGTGCCTTAGTCAAAGGTCTGGGAAATGCATACAGAGTGGCAGACTCTGTCCAAACAATCAGTTATATAGAATCTCCTCTTGTGAAGAGCGAAAAGCAGCCCAAGCCAATTGGGGCCCTTCCTACTGAAAGGCATGAGGGTCACACTCGTCCTTTTCTTAGTTTGTTTCTGGGAAAGGAGAGGTTATGCCCATGTGGGAAAGTGAGAATCAGCTGCTTGGTGAAAACACTGGAAGATCCTGCCCTCTTCTTCCAAACCTCTGCGTCCCTAGCTCACCTCTGCATCTATCCCAGCTCCTTCCCTGCTGCCTCCAGGATCCAGTCTGCCTCCGGCTGTGTGCAAGGGCTGAAGGCAGCAAGAACACCAAAACAACTCTCTGAAAGAGACATCCAGACATTCCCTTGAGCACCAGGAAGAGCGTCTAGAGACGCTGTCTATGCCCACAAACTCCCACAGGCCCTTACTGTCACTACAGCAGAACCCAGACGTACTCCCCACAGCCAAACTTCCATTCCTCGAGGTGACCAGTGAAGGCGTCCGGTGCCTCCATCTCCCCCAGGCAGGAACCATGACGCAATCTCAGACTCCCTCCCTGATCCGACCTATATGCCCAGCAAATGTCTGCCCTTGCACTCCAGCATTCCCAGCTCTGGCAAGCATCTCCGCGCAGATGTGCTCACAGCGTTTGGGGGAGCACAGCACCTCTTTCTCACCCCTTTATTGTCAAGTGCCTCAATGTTACGTTTAGGGAGCATTAAACAGAAGTGTCCGCGCTCAGCACTGCATCTCCAGCTAGTCCAGCTGAGCTCAGACTTGAGGATTTAACAAGTCTCTAAAACATAAGGTGAAAACTGCCTAGTAGACCTGGGTAACCTAGAGAAATGCTTTGTATGCAACAATGCAGATCTTCAGATCACTTGTAAATAATCCCTTCAGCAGGACCGAAAGGTGAACTAATGAACAGAAAGCTCCGGATGTAATTTGCATTGGATATAGGGCTGCACACAATCTCCAACAACCAAGATTAAAGACAGCCATATTCATAATGCTGCCAGAGAGAACAGGCTCACAGAAGGACTGGAGTTTTTCTTCCTTAAAGTAATACATGAAAACCAAAGCACAAATCATTACAATGAACATTTGAAAGAGTATACGGGCAACAGAGAATCAGCGACCATACATTGTGGCAGTCAAAGCCAGTTCTTGTACCTTGAGCTCATTGACATCTATATCTTGCAATCTACATCTCTATAAACAATTGAGGAAAAACAGAGCACTAGATACAAAAATCCATCAGAAACAATTGGCACAGTTGTTCTCCCTCACCCTAACCACTGAGTCTTTATGTTTTGAATATTAATGAATGAGCAATTTTAACGAGCATGCTGCTGGCAGCTGGCACTCTCAGTTGACTGGGGGATCATCTCCTCTTACCCAGAAAGCTGCATGTGGCACCACCACTGACTCAGCCCCCGGTGCTGTCTCTTGGGGCTCTGAGCTTCCCTGCAATGCTTGTTTGTACATAACAGGCCTTTGACCAAACAGGTCCGGAGTTCAAAGTGACAGGACAAAGCATGACTCATGCATCAGAGCAAAGACCCAAAGGGCTAGGGAGACTGGGAAAAGACGCCTGGGGCATACCAATGAGTCAGAGATAACCTTAGCAAATGGGTAAGCAACGTCCTTCTCTGAGATGCTCTAGGACACCACACTGGCACCGCTGCCCATTCCAAGTGTCACAGAGTCACAGTTCTCCAGGTTCCAGAGAGTACAAACATGGGGAATGGCAGGGAGTTTCTTTCCTGTGTGTATTTCACTCTTATGAGTCCCATCACCATACAATACATTTCCAATCGATCTAATGCCATGCTATGTTGTTTACAGGACACACTGGCACGAGCTGTGTTCGGTATGAGTCAGTACACTTTATGTGTAACGGGTCTGGTCACTGACATGGGAAAGGAATTGTGTCCTTCGTGGGAAGCCATTCATGATGTATGCTTGTCCACCTCAGTGCTTAGCTTCTTCAGGAAAATATCACATTTTGTTTGCTTTTGAATTACAATTTCTTTGAAACTGAATTTCTAAACTAACGGAGTCTGGAGAGGGAATAGCAGGATTTGTTTATGCCAGTTCTCACTAGTAGTGTAATATTGTTTATTCTCTCCATTTATATGATAATTGGAAATGGCTCCAAAATGATTCATAGCTTCTGATAGTGAAAAACTACTCTGATCTGGGTCCTTTGGCAACATCAATGTGCCATCTGTGTATAAACGGAACATGTGCACCAACAGATACCACTTGGCTATGCAGATGTGCTGGGATCACCCCTGTCTGACTCAAAACAGACGTGAAACCAACATCCTCACTTAATACCAGCACTCAGCAAGGGGGAGGAAATTACTGCACACTAGCCCCAGAGCTTGAAGCCAGGAAAGAGTCTCAATCCAGTAGATGCAGTGGAAGTTGGAGTCCAAGCTAACATGGTAAAACAGAGTGTTTAAATCAGCGTCCCTGTTCTCTGCTCCGGGCTGGGGTTGCAGTGGAGAGCAGACGGAGAGTGATGTTTCTCTGATTCCCAAGGCACAGGAGGCCGGACTGGAGCGTAAGTCTCTGTTGCGTATTCCCTGGGAACAATGGAACGGAATTAAACACCTCTTGTCATGGAAGCACTGCTCACGCTTGAGTTTTGCACTTCAAGCCAGGATTCACCCTCTTCGCCGGGTACATACACAAGTGGCTCGCCTTTTCCCACTGACCACAGGTGAAAAAGTCCAAGACCTGTCTGTGCAGGAGCCTTTTATAGAAGGAAGGATCTCCTAGAGCCAGGTCCCTTGTGCTGTCAGCTTACAAAAGCCTTATGAAGGCTCCACTTACTACACAAAACAATGCTATGCTAAAACACACAAAGGAAATGACATGCCCCCAACCTCCATGCTGGGGAACATTCTCACCTGGTCACCCACTGTCTCCATATTGATTTCAGTGAGAGCTGTTCTCTTTCTATTCCAGAGTCTCCTCCGCTTGGACACTGTGGCTTGTGGCAACATAAAAACCGACGGGGAGAAAAAGACGCTCAATATACTCCTAACAGCTGTAGCCCAAAGTGACAGCATCTGGATTGTGCTGTGAGCAACTGGTTAGATGTGCTGTTTGCAGATAAACATCTAATTTATTTCCTCTGCACAGCAGGTGTGGAACGGCTGCAGCTGGAAAGGCCAGAGCGGTGAGGGAGGCCCCTCTGCCCAGCTCCACTCCCTAGTATGGGGAGAGGAGGCTATTCAGCCCTTAGTGCTTCGGCTCAATGAGCGCACACAGAATTCAGGTCGGTGCCCTGAAAAAAGTATCACCCAAAACGCACTTCGGCTCCCCCCACATCCCAGAGGCAGAGGGACACTTGGAGGATCGACTGGCCAGAGTCATTTGGGAATGAGAGTTTTGGCAGACTGTGGCAGCAGGTCGGTTACCCAGTCCCAGGGCTGCTTCCTGGAGAACAGGGAAAGTGGGTTAGTTCCGAGCAATTTACATTCTTTAACTGAATTAATCAAATCAGCCTGGGCCTCTTCTGGGTCTAAACCCTGCTTCCACGAGGCTATAAAAGGCCCAAAGGTTGATGTGTTGCCCTCGGAAGGACCAAGCCAGCCTTACATAAATATTAATGCAACACACTAATGGTTCCCTTGTTCTGAAAACGTATTGCCACGCTGCTTCTTTGATGGTCTCATTTCATCTGCCTCTCTCACAGCCAGCAGACATTACCAGTATTGCAGTATAATTTGTTTTACCAAGGTACCACTCTTCTCTACAGCCAATAAAACACGGTCATCAGAACATGGAAGATAGATTATTACTTTATTACTAAATACAAATTGTAAACCTTGGTTTGTGAGTCTCCCTCAATCACTATAACTCAGGAGAAGCAAAGTGTGGCAAGTCCTCTGACTTTCTCCAGTGGCAGTAAACGTTTCCAGAGCAGCACGAGTTTTAGCCAATGATTCCATCGATGTCTTATGTGTTAACCCCACCATTAAACTCACGCCCGCATGCAGCTCCACTAACACGTGAGGCGAGGTAATCGGCAGTTCTGCTTCGGCCCTGCATTGCCTGGTTCCAGGCCACATTTCAGTGAATACCTCTGCTCAAAGTGCAGCAAGTCACATGAGCAAAGAGAATATTTGCTGCATGAAGAATGGGATACAATAATATGGGCATTAGAATGTCAATATAGCTAAGTGGATGGGATGCCCTCACCTCTGATGCTATGTTCAGTTCTGTCTTTAAGAAGATATAGCAGAAATAGAAGAGATTCAAAGATGGGTGATGAAAATGATTATGGGCCTGGAGAGACTTCCAGAGAAAGCTCAACTGAAAAGATTTGGGATAGTTCAGCGAGGAGGGGAGAAAATAGCATGTGATGGAGGCATTCTGAATAGTGAGTGGGAGAGAGATGGTGAGCCAGGCACTGCTGCTTGCCCACTCTCACAGCACAAGGAGAAGGGGGTTAGGGATGAAAGTGAAAGGCAGCAAAACTTTAAACTTATTGAAGGAAATTCTTTTGTGCACAAAGGAAAAATAACCTGTGGAACTCATTGCCACTAGATAGACCTACAGCCAAGAGGTGAGTAGGATTCAGAAAAAGATTAGACATTTCTATGGCTAATCAAAATATGCAGAGTTAGGTGAGACCTTATACAAGTGTACAAGGGCTATAAACCCTCCCTGCTTCAGGGCATATGCGAGCCACAAACGGTCAGAGGTAGGCCAAAAGGTGCCCCATGAGCAAGTTATTCCACAATTACCTAATTGAGGATTCTTGCCCCTTCCTGTTTGTCAGCTGCTTCAGAGAAGGTGAGCTGGATAACAGCCTGGCCAGCCGGGCAATGCCTGTGCCTCTATGTTACTTGTGAGTAAGATTAGAGAGGGTTTTCCTCAAAGACTGCTAAGAAAACTGACAAGGGCCAAGGTGTTCAGACTCGGGCCTGACCCTCCACCCTGTTGCCCCAATGGGTAGTTTGTTGTCACTGTTCTCTCCCCTCTCTGCTGGGTTTGAGACTTCCCAGCTTTCCTGCCTGCCTTGGGCTTTGTCCATGGTGCTGAACGACCAGCTGTAGCACCACACAACAAACCTGGGCACTTGCTCAGGCACAGGTGTCTCTTCACATTGTTGGGTAGCCAGGCAGATCAGGTCCATCTGCACCTTCCATATTTCATCCAGCAGATATGGGTAATAGCACCAGGTAGGGCACACAGGAGGACGGAGCTGACGCACCCCAGAGGGGAGCATTTGGACCTCACACTACAAACTTTTCAGCACGGCAGAGACCAGCAGAGAGCGGTGTGTGTGTGTGTGTGTGTGTGTGTGTGAGTGTGAGAGAGAGAGAGAGAGAGAGAGAATGCATCTCTAGCTAGCTGGTCTCTAGCGTTTAGCATGGCTCCATGTGTGAAGATCTCTCCTATGAGCACAAAGCAACATTCAAAATAATTATCTCACTCAAATGTAATAATCTCACTTAGTGATCGCCTCACCAGGGTCACTATAGGCAGGAAAGCTCACCTGAAGGGCAGGTACCTTGGAATTCCAGCTCCCATGCAGGTCCCCCTTGCCCCATCTATTCTACTCCCCTACCTAACCCGCATATCCCAGCACAAATAGCTGCTCCACAGGACAGCAGCCTCACTGTCACCATAGTGTTTAATGCTCCCCGCACCCCAGCATTCATTCCCTCTAGGGCCCTATGTTCCTTGTGGGGTCCTCCACCCATCCTGGGGGCCCATGGGGAGAGCAGTACCCCAGCAGATAGGAACATGTCAGATTCCAAGCAAAAGGCATTTTCTGGGCTCATACCCTGCCTCTATCCATCCCTCCCTCCCATAAAGAGAGGATTTACGATAAACTCTATGTTCAGTTGCATGATATTCTTCAAAAACAACTGGGCTCTGGCTTTGTGCCAATTCAGTTAAGATGCCTGTGTTTTACTAATATACAGAGAATCATAGAATATCAGGGTTGGAAGGGACCTCAGGAGGTCATCTAGTCCAACCCCTGCTCAAAACAGGACCAATCCCCAACTAAATCATCCCAGCCAGGGCTTTGTCAAGCCTGACCTTAAAAACCTCTAAGGAAGGAGATTCCACCACCTAATCAAGAGTCATCTTTATTTCCCCTTGAAGAAAAGGTCACTCCTAAGTAAATCTGGCATAATTTTATTGAAGGTGACTTCTCCTTGGAAGCACCTAGGACAGATTTACCATCAGATCCTTTGCCCCCACCTGCCCCTGTGGGAGATGAAAAGACAAGCTTCAGTATATATGAAAAGTTTACGGCTGAGAACATTCCTCGGGCGACTATTCACCAGCATTTGTATGCACATCTCTATTCCTGGCAGGTTGGTGGACACATAACAATATTGCCGTGGAGAGATCTGAATTTAGATCATGAACTCCTTGACTAGACAGGACTAGAAGAGCTGGGAAGGCAGCAACTCCACCCCTGGCTGTTCACTCCCCAGAACGTACATCCAGAGTAAACTCTTTGGAAGCCTCACTGCCAACTTTCAAAGGAACGGGAACATTTTCAAACTCTCTCTAATGGAATTTCGCCAGAGCAGCTTTCAGGAGTTGCATTTGCAAGAAGTGATGAAACCAGAGCCTCTGATCCGAGCACTGCATCACGCTGGGAGCAATTTCCAGACATAACGATTCCTTTGGGAAGCCCGGAGCTGTAGCTCACAGTTATTGCATGTCCCCATTGCCTGGCCCCAGCAAGCCCTGGTGAGCTCTAGGAAAGATTTCAAACCCCGTCAGCCACGCGCTCGGGTCTGGGGTTTAGATCCATCCCAGGGTTAGAAATGTAGAAACTGTCAGGCCAGACTGCACCCCAAGTCCGTCTAGCCCAATCTCCTGTCTCTGACAGTGGCCAGAAGCAGTTGGAGCAGAACGCCCCCAGCCCGACAAGCAGGGCGAGAGATTGACAATGTCCGCACTAGCCTGACCAAACCTTATGGAGTTAAGATAAACGTTACTGAATTGAGGTTCCTACCTTTGGGGTCCATTGTATTAACTATGCAGTAGTGTACATGTTCTTGTGGCACTGTAAGTGCCTTCTCTAGAGGGAGAGAGGATTCTGCCACTGTCTGGCTGACCTGGGGCAAGTCACTCAGCTTCTCTGTGCCTCATTTCCCCTCTCTCCGATGGGGACACTGATACGTCCTATCCTTGCAAAGTGCTGGGAAAACTCGGAATAGACCCACTGTCTGCGTTATTGTTGTCACACCGTCAACATTATCATGATTCCATGACTATGGCTGAGTGTACTTGGGCATAATCTCTGCGGGGGAAAAAAAAAGTTTTAAAAAAATACCTAATGTGGCAACTGCCACCTTGGCCACATGCCCGTTGCGCCCTTCCCCGCGTCCTTTGTGTGTATGTCTGTTAGACTGTGAACTCTTGGAGGCAGGGTCTTGCGCTTTCCTTTCTGCTTGGAAAGTGCCTAGCCCACTGCAAGTGATACCAGAACCAAATACATCATGAATAGTCCTAGCACACAGTGGTGGGCCAAATTTTGGGCCTAGTGTAAGCAGGTGAAAATTAATCAATACCAGTGAAGATGCACTTAGACTAGGAGTTATTACTCCTCCAGGATGTGCACATATGATGGGGAGAGAAAGAGAGAGGCCAGACCTGGTTCTGACTGTGTAAATCAGGAGTAGCCACACTGAAGTCAATGGAGTTTGTGTAAGACCCGTGCATGTGAGATCAGAATCAAGCTGAGTGAAGGAATGGCAGTTGAAGCCACCACTAATGCTATGCGTCGCTTAGCTATACTCAGTTGTACAATCCAGCGCAGCCATCTTTCATTCACTGACTTTAGCCAAGATGGAAAAGGAATTTCTCTACAAATCGGCACAGGCGAAGGTGCTAGTCCGTAGGCAGAATTCTCCATCCATCCACAAAACACCACGAATGCCCGTTCCGTAGAGCAGCTTGGGCACCAACGTAGACCCCACATGACAACACTTCATTCTGCCAGACCGCAGTCTTTCGACTGCCAACCACGAGGAAATGCAAAAGAGATTTCACGCACCTGGGCGTGGCTCACAGGCCCCACACAGCACAGCACAGTCTGGCAATTTGCCAGCTTCCATCCACTACTCCAGCCACCCACCGAATCCTTGGGCAGATGCAGGAGTTACAGCTGCTCGCATCTCTCCCTTTGTTGCCTGCAACTCTTGTTAGGCTCGGTTTGCGGGCTGCAAATTCCTGTTTCCATGGAAATGGCTGTAGTGTAGGATTGACCAAAACCAAGGACCAGTGTTGGAAAAGCTCCCTGTGTAAAAATGTTTCTTACCGTCTTTCTGCCAATCTGACACACTGCACCATGGAGACTGGCAGCTGGCCCGCTGTTAACGTCAGCTCCAGGCTGAGCACTGGAAGGGCGCGTTCTAGCAGGCAGCCTATGGATCACAGGGGCCAAAGAGCTGAGAAAAAGTCATGTGTTCATTTCAGCACCTTTGATGTCCCAGAGTCTTCAGCAGCCTGGCGTGAGCTTAACCCAGTGGTTCTCAAACTTTTGTACTGGCAGCCCCTTTCACACAGCAAGCTGCTGAGTGCGACCCTCCCCTATAAATTAAAAACACATTTTTTTTACATTTAACATTATTATAAATGCTGGATGCAAAGCAGGGTTGGGGGGGGAGGCTGACAGCTCACGACCCCTCCCCCTGTAATAACCTCATGACCCCCTGCGGGCTCATGACCCCCAGTTTGAGAACCCTTGGCTTAACCTGAGCTGGGGGAGGTACCGCTAGCAGAGTGGGGGAAAGGATCTTCTTGTTGATCGTTTTGTTCTGCTGTCCATCACCGCGGCAGTTCAGTGCCAGGGTCCTGCCCCAATATCAAACCATTTAACTAAGGAGAGAAAAGTTGGTGCAAGGAGGGAAGCAGAGGGGGCAATTGCTGGCACATAGTTATTAAGGAGTAGATGGACTCAGGAACTGGCCAAACAGAAGTGCCTTATCCTCTCCCTTGTCACCCCAGCCAACCAGAGGACAGTCTCTGTCACTGCAGGGGTATTCTCATCAGGCACGGCCAACTATGTGGGTAACCTCCCCGTGGAGAACACTGTGCTGCCCACCTCAGGTCTGCGCCACCAAACCCATCCCTGTCAGAAAGACACTGCAGCAAAAGGGACTTTTACTGAACTCCGAGAATACATAGCAATAGGTTTGGTTTCAATAGAGCAGGACGATCATTTCTCAAGGAAGCAGCAGCTCATTCAATAACTGATCAAGGGGCAGACCTTCAGCAAGTGTCAATCCAAGTATGTTGTTCCACTGCCTACAATGGGGCGCGGCCGAATCATTGTCTCAGACAGATACATGGAGATATTCCTCCATGGGGGGCCAGTTGCTGTGTCCCTCACACAGGCAGGGCAGGATGGGGAAGGCTCACTGCAGGGGCGCAGGATGACCACATCTCCAGATCCAGCAGTAACATTACTGAATTCTTCTCCACAGACCCTAGTTTCCAATAGCCAGCAGCAAATAAGGTGGCCTGACACATCCAGGCTCTGCTCAGACATTAAAAGGATGTCAGCGCTGCATGTATCTGGAGGAGGATTAGATTGGCTGTAACTGGGTGGAAGAGTAAGTTAATTTGACATGTCCATGGCCAGCAGGCAGCGTGGTGAATATTGTATCCTTTGATGCAGAATGGGGCTGGCAGATCCTGGGTCAACATAAAAATCTTCCACTGCTCAGGGCATCAGTCTGGGGGAGAAAACACTTTCCAAGGAAAGGTGCTGGGGACACATTCTGATGAATCATGTGTTCAGCAGAGGAGAAAGGAGTCCCACCCAGGCTATGAATCAGGGACACTTGGCAATGGCTGCAGGAAGCACAGGCTTCCAAGAGGACTTCTAGGGCTCCAATTAACGGTCAAAGGAATAACTGAAACGCCTTGACCTCATTGACTCAGTCGCCCGCTGTCCAGGATGCTGTCCTTCCAAAAGGGAATTCAGCGCCATTCATTTATTTAGGCTAGAAATCCCCCTTCTTCTCTATTTCAGAATTTCTGCTGGTGCCCCGTGGAGCTGATAGTGGCAAAACTCCAGCCTTTCCCCGGTGATTAGTAGCATTTATTATCTGGGTGATAGAAGTGCTGAGGGCTCCAAGCAGGCTGGGGCCCACAAAGCTAGACTCTGTTCTTGGACAGGAAGGTGACTGGGTCGATAGAGAAAAAGAGGGAGATTCTAAAACGCATCCACGGCCATTACGTGCCTCATTAGCTTCCCATGGGCCTGGGCGCTCATGGCACATGACAGTTTGAAAGTCAAGGGGCATGGGGAACCTTTGTGCCCTGGAAAATCACCTCCAAGGAGACTAAATAAAGATATTGGGTAATAACCAATGGAGGAACAACATGCGCCCGCTATCTAGACAGGGGTGGGACCAAGATCCAGTGCTAAATCAGCAACACATTCAAGCCTCACTCTAAAAGGACGGGAATAAAAAGGGATTCAGTAACATGACTTAGCTCTTGTCTCCAGATGTTTCACAGACATGAACTAGTTTGTTCTCCTGGCTCCCAGGAGGTAGGGCACAGATGACCCAGTTCTCACTGTATGGCTAGAAATCTGCAGCAGAGGCAAGGGTCTGACTCTGACCACAGCTGGCGTAGTGGGTGCTCAGCACGTCTGGCACGCAGGTCCTCCCGTGACCAGTCCAAGAATCAGTGTCAGCCACACATCAGATCCCGAGGGTTCCTGTCTCCCAGGCCCAGGCTCAGGCCTCGCCACTCTCAGCATCACAGTACGTGACTGTTCTCTCTGTAGCGGCTTGGCAAGATTTCTCACTGTGTCGAGCCCTGGCTGCTCCGCTGCAAAGGCAGGCTGCTTAAATGCCAACGTTCATTCAAATGACAGCGCTGAAGAAGCCCTGTCCAAGCACTGAAGTCTTAATCTCTGATTTGTGTAGAATTAAAGCAGCAAAACTTCAGCAAACAGAGTGAAACGCAGCTGCCTAGCACGCATACTGAATGCACGCGGGTGACTCGGGCTTGATCACCGTGCAGGTAAGTACCGAATATCTGAGGGGCATGTCAACCTCCCCGCACTGGTCTCAGGCACAGCAGAGAGAGCGTAAGGAGGCAGCAGCATCCCAGCCCCCATACCCGCTGAGAGCCCAAGCACTGTGCTGCACCAGATCCAGAAATCCACCCCGCGCACTAGTCTGAAAGCACTTTGCAGCCAGGGCTCTCCAGGTGCTTTACAAAGAGGGGAATTAGCATTCTCTCCACTGGACAGATGGGGAAACTGAGTCATGGGGCGGTGACGTGACTTGTCCCAGCTCACTTAGCAGGCCAGCCACAGAGCTGGGGATAGAGCCCTGGTCTCCTGAGCCCCAGCTACAGGCTGTGCCATTCTCTAGACCACAGACTGGAGGGGGACTGATGAACCCAAAACGACCCCTCGATTGTGCCATCTTGCCCATGGGGGATGTAAGTGCCCAGATGGCAGGTCAAGCTGCTGCTGCTGGACTGTCGACACCACAGCATCCCTGGGGGCCAGGCACGTCCCTGTCCAGCAGAAAGGTTCTACCTGCCCTGCCTGATAAGAACCCAGTGGGGGCAGGAGGACCAGGGGTCACAGACACATAACCAGGGCACTACTGACGGGGCTGCGGGTCTGTGTGTGTTTGGCCTTGTTGCTGCTACACTGGGATTTTTCTGTCCCTTCCAGCATGGTCACCCCTCCCCACCACCTCTCCCAGGCTCTGCACAAATCACCTGCCTCCGAATTCCTCCAGATGCTGGGGCACCAGGGAGCAGCGCTGCCGTGCAGGATGAGCTGGGGGTCGCCCTCAAGGGACGGCGTGGCACTCCGGCCTTGAGCGACTCTGCCCCAGCAGGTTTGCACTGGAGCCCCATTGGCACGCAGAGCGCTGGGAACTGGAGCTCCAGGGGTGAAGGGAGCTGGCTGCATCCCCAGGGCAGGGCCTTTAGAAAGGGGACAAAGATTCTGCTTCATCCCTCCCTGGAGTCTTGCTTTGCCTCCACTTCGCTTTGGGCAGCTTCACTTCCACTCTCTTAGCTCAGAGGCCCGGCACCGGCACGTGCATGCTCTCTCATGAGTCCCCCCAGCGCTGCTTTGTATTCAGAGCAACTCCCCAACCCTAAAGCAGGCCCATAGCAAAGAAAGGACAAAGCTTCCCCAAACCCCTTCTGGCGGGCTGGCTCTGGGTCTGCCCTGCCCGGAGCAGTGACTGCTCAGCGTGCGGGGTCCCAGCTTGTGCAGAGTCGGGGAGCACAACAGGGCCGGCTGAACGAGCATGGGTGGGGCAGCTGGGACTCAAGACCAGAGAGCCCAAGCGCTAGAGCAGCACGGGAGTGGGGGACGGGACACGCAGCACCTAGGGGCCAGGGGGTTCAGTGCCCATGGGTTGCTCACACATGAACCCAGAATGTGAGCTCAGCACCTTGCCCTCTGCACAGACCGTCTGTCCTTGCGTGAGCAGCACAGGAAGACCCAAATCCCCCTCTCCCACAGGCAACCCGCAGCCCCAGAACCACCAGCCAGTCTGGACAGGGTGTCCTCCAGCCAGCGCTGGGGGAGGGAGGGAGAGCTGGGGTCACAGAGACTCTTCAGCTCACGGCTCATCCCAATACCAACTCCAGCCTCAAATCCATGAGGCTGAGGAGCAGAGCCCCCCGCCCCGTCTCCAGCGGTAATTAGCAACACAAGTGCTGGCCAGTGAGATTCCAGTCTCACAAACAAGTTGATGGTTAATTTATGTTGTGGCAAATACTCAGTGTGCTTGGAAGGGATCCAGTACAAGCTTCTGTAGGAGTCTGGCTTGGATTGCTGGTGCCCAAAGGCCCAGTTTGCAAGTCTTGGAGGCCACAGACCTGCTCCTGTGGAAATATGTGGTTTTTTGGGGGGGGGCCTGGCACATTAGAGGGGTCACTCTCAAGGGACTAGTTACAGGCTGGAGCATAGACCAGACGCTGTGGATCCATGACAAACCCAGAACTACCACCACCACAGCATGTCTTCCTAAGACAGAGCATTTGCTCACATACTATAAAAGGGAACTTGGAAAACTGTGCAACAGGACCACCAGCACTTGCCATAACAATATATTTTTAAATATACAAATCATTTTTCTTCTAAGAAATTATAAATAAATAAATTACCCAGTTTGGAGCATGGTCCACATTTCATAATCTCTGCATGCAAACAGGACAAGCTGTTGTCTAAAAAAAGATTTATTCTGCTCTGAATGTTCCATGCTTCCTAATAGAGATATTGCAGTTCTCAGAGTTACCTGCACTTTGCCTGCTGTATTGAGTTGATTAAACCTCAAATTGTGAGACAATCTGTCTTCATTTAGCAGCTGATATTTGACCATTTAGAGAGGGGGAAAGCAGAGTGAATTGTTAGGTATTTGGAGGATTTGTGACCTGCCACATGTTCACAGTTTGCTGTCTACTTGAGTTGTCAGGGCACCTGGCTCTCACTGGCCATTTAGAGACCCCCTATGAATGTTGCTCTTCTATGCAGCGACATGTCCTCCCTAGGAAACTGTGAAGATCAACGTGCGAGCCAAAATGCAAAGGAAATCAGACTCAGGGTCCCTCGGTGCCACAGGAGAGAAGGAAAGAGAGGTAATTAGGAGTCATTAGAGAAAACTACACTAAAGGCACTTGCATTTAGGAGGCACCACTGTATCTTTTGCTTGACAAAGTTAGTATAGGAAGTAAATAGTCCAGACCTACGAAGAGATTTTTCAGAGACACCAGTAAAAGAGCTGCAATCGCTCATCTGGGCTCCTGTCAATCTGCTTCTTGGCTTGGAAGACACTTGGTGCGGCGCATTGTCTCAGTCCGTGTCCGCGCAGGAGGGGCACGGGTAGCACACAAGCCACTTATTTCATGGCATTTAGCCTGAGAGCCCTGGCTGGAACCACTTCTCTCTTGTTTGTTGGCTGAACTTCTCAGGCCTTGCTCAGCACTACGACTTCATGGCTAGCCTCTAGGACTGTCGGAGCACCTCCTGCTGCCCTCCACAGCTGCCTTCAACCTGTCTCCAGAGCATCAGCGACCAAGTCTGGGTTAATGGGGGGGGGCTGCAGGGCCACAGCCTGGGACCCGCAGCTGCAGAGGAATCATGGATCATTACATCCTGACGTTTTGGGAACCCTAAATCCCAATGGCCTAGAATCCGAAGCTGTCAACTCCTTGTCTAATGCCCTGGGGCTACTCTCCCCACCAGAGAGATGCCCAGTTCTAAGGCACATGCTCAACCTGAAGCATGAACTTAATCCCCACGGACTTCAAGTGTAAATGCTGTCCTGAATGGGGCTGCTTTCCGGAATCAGAGCAGAGTTCGTCCATTGCTCATTCACCACGAAAGAGTTCAAGGAGCACTGTCCCGCAGCGAGGCTCTCGCTCAGTGAACGCCCAGGCCCCAGCTCCTATCGTTTTCCTGTAAGTATTACTTCACTGTACATGATTGTGTCACAACAATACTTTATCTTCATTCCCAAATTTTTATAATTCCTGGAATGCAGTGTAGCAAAAATGTCTGATTTAAGAGGCTAGGCGATAAAACTACCTAGTGAGAGACTTGTACATTTTGTATTGCTACATAAAAATGATGTATAATTAGGCGAATGCATAAGAAGAAAGAATATTAAAATTAAAACTCTCCGTAAATAGGAAGTTGTTTGCCGTGACTGTGATAAAGGTGGCACTGCAGCTAGCATGGATAGCACAAGTGAAGAGCAAGCGAGAAGTAACATGGTTGAAAAGGGGGAAGCTTAAAGAAAATAAATAATCATAACTTTAAACAGGCATAGGGCAGGAAACAGTCACCTACTCATTTAAAAGATGAAATGACAAAATTGCAAATCCAGCAGTGTCTCGTTAGACCCCCTCTCCTCGCACCTGGAAAGTCTGCTTTGGGGACTACAAATCAATTTTCTTCTAAGTAATTGTAAATTTCCCTGAAGCACTCATTAAAGCAACAGACTGGATTCTTACAATGTGCACTTAATGGGCACTGTCTGTGTTGCGTGACTGTTACAACTTACAGCTCCTATGGCTCCTTCCTTTGCAAACACACTAGCACAGAGAGCAAAGAAGAAATTGTCTACATCTGAGGCCTGCTCAGTGGGGGTTAATCCCCTTCTGGGGAGAGAAGCGTGCACACAAGACCTTGCTTATCACTGAGCACAGACTCTCAGTCCAGCCAGTGAATTCTGTTTTCAAAAGCCAGAATAGCTCCTCCTGCTATGTACTTCTCCAGACCCTTTATTCAGGCCCCAGTCTCAGGCTAGGTCTGCTGCTGGGTTTAACCAGATTACAGCTCATCATTTTCCAGTCTTATCCTGCTGCCACTGAAGTCAACAATGGGAACGCCTATTGACTCCCACGTTGCAGGAGCGGGAGCTGCATGCAGGAGAATGACTGCAGAATTTTGCCTAACTCTTCCCCAAACATGGGACTTTACTGTCAGTTGCTGTAGCAGGGTGTTGGTTCAGGAGGCTGTTGATAGCTTTGAGTTTATTTAAATGACCACGGAACAGGCCACCCAAATACCCTGGTAGAACCTGCTTTAACATGGGGGAGGGGGGGAAAACACTGACTGCACACCCCTAGTTATCACTTATCATCCCACACTTACTGTACAGGGATAATCAAACAATTATAACCCATTCTTTCTGGGGACCACATCCTGAAAGAAATCTTTCCCGAACCCACTCTTTTGGCCTTCAAAGACCCCCCCCAACTTCGCCATGCTCATCACCAGAAGCAAGCTCCCCACAGACCAGACCCACCAACTCAAAGCGGCACCAGACCCTGCCAGAACAGATCCAGACTGCTAGACCCTGCCTGAACAACAGATCTAAAAGCTGCAGACATATCTCCACTGCTACGATGATCGATACCCCCATAACACACCTTCCAAGATCCAGGAGTCCTACATGACGGAAGGTACAAGTCTCTGTTTCAAGCTTCACAGAGCTCCATGGGTCCTACATATGCCGATCACAACATATGGTATACCTCATCCAGTGCATCAAACAACTCTGTGGGTGAAACCACACAGTCTCAAATGAACTCACACAGAAAAATAATAAAAGACAAAAACACCCTATCACCTGTGCGTGAGCACTTCACAAAGTGATCACTCTATAGCTGAGCTCTCAGTCCTCATCCTCAAAGGAATCTGGCACAATCTTAAAGTCTGAATCGGAGTCATACAAAAGGCAAGCCTGGAAACTTAAATTCATAACTCTTCTAGACACTAAAAATCATGAACTCAACAGAGCCTCTGGTTTTATGGTTCATTACAACAATTGGTAACACACACCACTGCTTGCTAACTCTTAATTACCCGCTTGTCCTACAGCATGTGTAAATCTCTGCGGCTTACCAATCCAGCTCTCAATTGCCCACCTCATTTTAAGTGGTCTCCTACAACATGTTTGCCCTTATGCTTAACAATCTGCCCAACCTGCATGTGCTCAGGCTCTGTGGTTTCCTTCCCCAGAGTTAAGGAAGAGCTCTGTGAAGCTTGAAAGCTTGTACCTTTCACCAACAGAAGTTAGTCCAATAAATGCTATTCTCTCACATACCTCGTCTCTCTGAAATTAGTACATTTTATTAGTGTGCAAGGCAATAGGCACTTAGTACCTTAGGGTTTTGGGGGTCAAACTCGTCTTTGGCACTGTCTGATAATGGAAACCTGGACCAAGAACATCACAAGAACAACGTTTTTGTCCACACTGACAAAATCATGTGTTTTTCCTCATTTCAGTGAGATGGCAAACTTGCCCCATCATTTTTCTTCCAGGTCATATCAGAACAATCTGCAAGTAATGAAACATGCCGTAATATTTCCATATAACCAGGAACTCCATTTCCAGGCACAGCACCAATAATGGCTACAATAATATCAGAACTAACACTTCCCCAGTAATAGATTCAATCTTTCTTTCTTTCTTTCATCTTTTCCGCATAGTGAGTCAGAACAGGCCAAGCTCACATCTCCTGGTTTAGCAGGCATATTACAGCACATATGCCAGCACTTAGAGTTTTTGTGACAGTATTATGTTAATTTAGCTGGTGTAAGTGACACACAGTGAATTTTATGCTGTAGTCTCTGCTAAATCAGAAGCAGCATGTCTCACATATGCAGCAATACATTTCCATCAACCCATTTCACTTGTAATTTAACAAGGAATTTGATGTTCCCATATATCTCATATGTTCTACAATACATGCTAAATGCTTCGGTGATATTCAGAGAAATAAGAAGTTTCTAAGCCCATGCATTCTTTTATTGTGTGATGGTTTAAGGCTCTTGAATGAACAAAGCTTCTAATTGTAAAATATCAAAATAGAGGGAAGTCCAAAAGTTTAATTTTTTCCTCCTATGGCATAAAGACAGATCCCTTCACAAGCTGACCGAGGTTAGTTTAGCCGATCTTCTCACATAAAGGGATAGATGTACCTCCCACGTAGGCCATCACTAGGAGCCCTGCCTGAGTAGAGGCAATAGATCCAGCCCTATGTCAATGTTATAGGCTTGTCTTAAACATCTGGCACAATAAGACAGTCATGCTGTTGGTTTTGCTGGTAAAACAAAATTCCATCTCTTTCCCTAGACAGCTAGGAAGCTTAGGGCACCAATTATACCACAGATCCAAAACAAAACATGATTCTGGCTTTAAAAAGACCCAACCCTACAATGTACACCCCAGGAACTGAGGGCGCTTGATACCCCATTGGATTGTCCCTGCATCTCGTTGACCTTCGGCCCTGATCTGTTTTGCCCTTTACAATTTAGAGTGTAACTTTTTTTTTAAAAGATCATAAATGGTCTGGAACAAATTGATCTTAAATCTTTAGCAACTGGGAGTATAGTTGGCAGTATGCATAGAGCACCAGAAACCCTAGCTCTGCAACTCAGCTAAAGAGCATGCAGTCTTGGAGCTGTCCTCCGTGTCCAATATAAAACCAGCAGATCTTAACTTGGCACAATTTTCCAGAATGCCAGTGCAGGAGGAGGAGGGGAAGAGCAAGAGAGAGACCCTGACAGCTTCCCACCTTCCCAGGGAACCACCATCCCCAATCTGCAGCTTTAGCTCAATGCCTGTCACCTCACGGCTGGTGCAATGTCTTCTCCTAAAAAGCTCAGAACAAAAGACCCTGGTGCGGCTTTAGGAACTCACCGAGATTCCTTGTTTGGTTCAGGGACAAGCAGCTTTAGTAGCTTTTAAGGAAGCCCCTTGCCACTCTCCAGGGTGATGGTGGTGCCAGTGCTGGCAACACAATCCGAGAGCACTCAACACCTCAGGCGATGGTAGCACTGTGGTAGCAACTGGAAGTACTGGGCCACGCTGTGCTGGGCACTGTCCAACCAAGGATGGCCCCCAGAGCTTGCAGCCTAAAGAGACAGGCCAGGAGAAGACAATGCAGAGAGCAGCACTTTCCCAGCATCACGAGAGTTCTTATGGCATCTCATCTCACCTCAGCGTCTCCCTGCCATCGTGGGACTTTGGTGCTCTTGATTCGGAAACCTCCTAGAGAGTCTTGTTACCTGTTCTCTCCAGGACTGCACGGTCTTGTCCCTTCCTGCAAGAGACACCCTGTCTCTTGGAGGTAGCAGATATCCCTAGCCATCTACCCCCATCACATGCCCCATCTCTGAGAACTCAGGATCGGTCCATGTCCTCCCTGGGAAACGTCATGTCACATGCATCAACCAACCATGGGGGAAATATTCAGTGTCCATATTTATCTGCCATGCACATTTCCCTTATATGTACAACTGGCTCTGCCCATATGACTGACAGGGAGAATCTGCAGTGCCAGTTCTCCATAAGTCAGCCCAGAACAGCGACAGCTTGCTGTGCAAAGCTTTTCTGGTTAATAGCACGCACATGGGATTTGACTCCTCCCTGGTACCCATTTACTCTGAGCTCATGGATAATCCTGTTTAAAGTGTTCAGTGCCCTTTGCATAGTAAGGAAGTTTGCTGTAGCTAGGACTCTACATCGTATGGTCCTTTGGAAAAGTGAAATTAGAGCCACTTTCCAGCTCCTTCCAGTATTCTATGCCGGGAGCATGGGAAAAAGCAGATTTACTCCACAGTTGGAAACATTCAGGGGTCTCTGCTCTCACTAGCCAGTGCCACAATGGGAAAGCCTCGGGGACTGCAGATGCTACTGCCTGAATGATAACCTCCTCATGTTATGTTTGCTAAGCACAAACAACATGCACGGTGCTGTACAAGCCACAGAACAAAGCAAGACCATGCCCCAAGGAGCCTACAGGGCAAAAAAGAGACTCGAAGGCAGGACGCACGTACTCTGGAAGTTGGTTGAAGAATCACTAAGCCTTTTCCTCACGTATCCCTTTGCCCAAGTGATTCACTTTATTTCAACACCCCCTACAGGATCACAGGGAGCAGGGGGAACCTCCAGGCACTGTAGCAGAGACACCTGCTTCGAGCTCTGCCTCCAGGCTCTGTCAGGCCACAATGAGAACGTGCATCCTGGCCAATGGCAAGGCTGTAGTGGTGCAGCAGGTCCTTATGCGGCTCCATGGCCCCCTTCTGCTCACTTCTCTCCCCTGACGCTGAGGGCCCTGCTCAGGTAAGTGTTGGGGAGCACTGAGATGGGGACAACGTCTGTTGTAACATCATTCCAGTAGAACAAGGGGCATTTATCCAAGAGGAAGGTCTCGCAGCAGGACCGGAATGCCCAGGCTCTGCAGTGGCTGCAGCAGTCAATCCACCTTTCTGGTCCCAGGAACTAAACGGCTCACTCTGTAGCGAGACCACGCCAGAGAGGGCAGGTGTCACTGCCAGCTCTGCCTGAGGCCCAGCCACCTGCCCTGGAGAAGGAGCACAGCGCCAGGCTCAGCGGTGACTTTCCTTAGGCCATGGAAGGCCTTCGGCCTCGTGCTTCCTGCCCCGCAGCACGCCCGAGCCATAAAATAGCAGCCTAGAAACATGGATCCCACCTGCATCACACCCCGAGGAAAGCCAGCTCCTCTTCCTGCATACCAGCTTGGGTCCTATGACTCCCCCCAGCCAGGCTCATCGCTTTCATGCCCTCAGGAACACACCCCAGAGATGGCATTCACAAGCCCTGCTAGGCAAAGGGGGAGCATGCCACAGACAGCGACCGTTTGGCCCCCACACCCAGGCCAACTCCCCGTCGTCAGGCAGCTCTTCAGCTGAGCAGACGTTCTGCAGTGTGGTAGCGAGAGCGACAGAAGAGAAATATTCTCTCTTCCCCATTTGGCCCCCGGCTCTTCTCGAGTGGGGTCCCAGGACCCTGCTGATGTTCTGCATCGCTCTGATTTCCCCAACAATGTTATTTGCAGAAAGTCAGCCCCGAGAACTGCGGGAGCGTGAAAACGCTTCCCTTAAACTGGGGGGACCCAACTGTTGTGCTGGAGGAATTCCTTTGAGCAGCCTGTCATGAATTATGAATCCCTGACCTTTCCCAGCTTAATTAACACTGCAGGGCAAGGAGGGTTGTGGCTCCAGCACAGCTGGGTGCACCAGGCTCTGGAGGAGTCTGAGAGTTCCCTGCAGCTGAGGACATTTGGAGCTCGGAGCTTCCACTTTCATCTGTGCTCCATGGCCGGGAAGGGGATTTGGAGAGCCCAGCTGCACTGGGAAATTGCCCACTGCTATTCAGGTCACACACAGGGCATTGGCAACAGGTGCCTGGCTGCCTGACCTTTGGGAGAAGAGATACTGCTGATTCCCAACCCACCTCTGCTGTCTCGACCTGGCTCACCCCCAGGGAAGCGGCGGTTTCAGTCAGAATAACTTTCTGCACTTTGAGGTTGGTAAATGCAAATCCCTCCAGGAGCTGCAGCAGCACCATTCTCTCCAGCCGGACAGTGGGAAGAACAGAGCCACCTCCAGCAGCTCAGGGCACATCTCCTTCAAAGAGCAGGTGCCTCCTTCCAGTAGGGGCCCTTTGTCACGTCCATTCGCTCTCAATACACCACATGCATTAAGCTGAGAGAGGCAGGACACTGGACAAGCCTGGCTTCTGTTCCCAGCTGGGTGAACTTGGCCTGTCACATCCCCTCTCTGGGACTCTCTTTTCCCTCCCACCCCGTCTGTCTTGTCTGCCTAAGGCCTGACAAGGTGTTTGTACAGCACTGAGCACAGCGAGGGCCCGATCCAAGCAGGGATTCTCGGTGCTACTGGATGGGCTATGTAGACTACAAAGGCTCTGAACGGGTTAACCTGGCTGCTGGCCACGGGGTCCCTGGGTTGCAACCTGGTACAGTGGGAGGGCCACCAGCCCCTGGCAAGGTGGCATGAGTCTGGAGGAGGGGACAAGGACACTGGAAAGCCCTGAGGCAAAGGCGTGAGAACCAGGGGCCCAGAACTGGGGATCAAAGACCCTCTTGTGAGGACAACGGACTGTTTTATGCTGGACTTTTTGTTACCCCAGCAGGGCTGGACTACATCGCGACCTAGCCTGAGAGCTGAGTTATGGGAAGAGAGACCACAGTGACGGAGCGACCATCAGTAGGGGGAGCCATATGCTGGGGGAGCCGCTACAGCTTGCAAGGCCACGAGGAGGCGCCCCTGCGGTGAGCAAGGCGCCTTCACATGCTGTAATACAGCTAATCCCAGCAATGCGCAGTTACCATCCTGTTTGGGAGGTGGCTGTTTGAGCCAAAGTTGCAATAGCAGAGGGGAAATGACAGAGGCGGGCACACTGCAAGCAGGTAGATAGCTTAGATTATTCTACCAGAAACAAAGGCATGAACCTGTTATACCAATAAAAACTAGCAGGATCTTATTAAAGGGGACAGGATAAAGATGGCACATTTATTATGATAATTTGATTTATGACCAATAACTAATATCTTAATTCTTATACACACACATTATACCTAATACCTACACACACACACACACACACATTCACACACATCCATCAGATGTTCTACAGCTGCTGCATAGTTACCAGTCCTGCTTGAGTCTGTGGCTTGAATTTGCAGCTTGGGTTCGTAGCTTGTGGCGGCTAACTGGCCAGGAAAGCCGGACACAAGGACGAGCTGGGTCTCTGTTGGAAGGGCATCGGTGCCCTTCCATGTTGGCAGCAGAATGTTACCCTCCTCCGAAGTTTTCCATTTCACCCATCCTTTTTGTAGGCTTTAGTTTGAATCCAGAGTCTATAGGTCTTGCTGTGTCACGCTGCCTCCAGGTTTGGTGATTGATCACCTGTCAATTGCAGACATGACTTCCAGCCTCGGACCGGGCTTTGATCTTCCTTCTATTGTACCTTTTCTTTTTAGGGTGGATTCTTCTTACTTTGTTAGGGCTCTTGTCTGCATCTTCAGCCGTTGGTGTTTGAACTCTATTTAATCAGGACAGGCTGGGGCTGGAGGTTGATTCCATCATCCATACATACCTTATTCACACATCTAAACTAAACTAATAAGATTACAGCAGGGTTTGCAAAAATGAAGGTTGCAGCAAGCCCTTACAAAATGGAGTAAGCGTTTTAAAATGGGGTTTGAATTACAATATGGCAAACAGTGAACAGAAGTTACAATATAGACAAGTGTAGTGGATGGCAAACCATGAACAGAAGTTACACTGTAGGCAAGTGTAATAAATGGTGAACAGAAGTTACAATACTGAAACAGTGCAAGTCTCAGGTCTGGTCTATACTACCCGCCTGAATCGGCAGGTAGAAATCGACCTCTCGGGGATCGATTTATCGCGTCCCATCAGGACGCGACAATCGATCCCCGAATCGGCGCTCTAATTCCACCAGCGGAGGTGGTAGTAAGCGCCGCTGACAAAAAGCCGCAGAAGTCGATTTTGCCGCCGTCCTCACAATGGGGTAAGTCGGCTGTGATACGTCGAATTCAGCTACGCTATTCACGTAGCTGAATTTGCGTATCTTAAATCGACTTCCCCCTGTAGTGTAGATGTACCCTTAGTGATTTAAGCAGGAACTGGATTGATAGTGAAACTTACAAAGCAGCTGCCTGAACAGCTATGGCTCTTAACAAGCATCTTAATTGTTAATTAGCCAGTTATTGGGGTAACCGGTTTTATGAATGAATATTGTTTCATTCATAAAACTTTACTTATGAAGTTACATTAATAAAGTGAACAATTAAAAACAATTTCATTCATCAGTTCTACAAACCCTGGTACTATTGACACACCAGTCAAGTCAATATCTTCCATGCACAGAGACACACACACACACACTTACTATCATGGCTCTGCATTTACTGCCATGGCTGGTTGCGATCTAAACTAATGTCCCTTCTGGATCAACTAAAAATTGTGGTTGCAAACTTCCCTCCTTTGTCAATTGGCGCAACCGTATTGGCTCGCAGAGCATGGCATGGTTACTCCTGCAGATGAGAGCCATGCTGCAATTAGTATGCACACCACAGACCCTAAAGCTACTGTGTTGTGTGGCTTAGAAAAAGGTGGTTTTCTTCTCCCTCTGCATGTAAATGGTGCGACCGTACCCACGTCGTTAGCAGACTTCTCTGCACAGTGCGCTTTGATCTGGGATGCTGAGGCTCCTTGCTGGCCTGCATTTGAGTTTAACGTGGACATCTTCCCAGTGCCAGCAGCTCTCACGTCTCACCCACATACCCTGCTGCGGAGACGGATAGCCCAGAGAGTCCTGCTTGGTTGTGCGGGTGGATTCCTTGGCAAGGAAGTCAGACAGCTGTTGCTTGTCATGACATTCCTGGCCCTGTGCACCTCTCGGAGAAGGATGCTGATTAGCAGCACTGTTGCCAGATGGGGACCCCCTGCCTCTACAGCAGAGGCTGGAACATCTCCAAACCTGTTCCACCTTCCATCACTCCCTGCTGGTGTTAGAGCAAAGGTCAACTATTTGCCTATTATCCCAGCTGTTCCCCACCCGCCCGTAGCCGCTTTCCGCATACAAGACAATCAGTCAAGAAAGTCAGACATATGTATTCTGACAACCCCCAGAAGAATAATCAATCAAGGAAGTCAAACAGATGTATCCTGAAGACCCCAAAAGGAATTCAAAAAATTGCATAGGCTAGCAAACTGTATGCACGCTAAGTTGTTTGTTACTGGGTATAAAAAGGCCTGCTCTGCGTTTGTAAAGTGTGCTTCTCCCTCTGGCAGTAGTCGAGGGGAGCACCCGCTCAGCTGACTGATCAATACAGAACTTGAAGCCTTCTTCTAGACTCCCGTGCCTCCTTGGAGTAATTGGGTAGCGCCAGGGGGAAACGAGCCCATTTGGCTAACACTGGGAAAGGTGTGAGGATCAGTGGGAAGCTAGACCCCCTTCCCTGTCTGTAGCATCCCTCAACAGTGAAGCTCTCAGGACAGATACGTGCCACATCCCCTCTTCGTGAGCAGGCATCTGTGGAATCTGGGAATCAGAAGGGGAGAAAACTAGCTCCCAGGAAAGAAGGTGTGACACTTTGGGATATTATGAATACCAATATTGTAAAATTGCAATGAGTTATGCCAGATATGCCGTATAAGGTAGCTGCAAAAATGTTATAATTTGCCAGGTATGATAATCTCATTTCATAACCAAACTAGAGGAATGTGGTCTAAATTACATTTCTGTACGGTGGGTGCACAATGGTTGAAAGACTATACTCCAAGAGTAGTTATACGATTCACGGTCCTGCAGGGGTCAGTCCTGGGTCCAGTGCTATTCCATATTTTCATTAAGTACTTGGATAATGGCGTACACTTATCAAATCTACAGATGACATCAAGTGAAAGCACTTTGGAGGGCAGGATTAAAATTCAAACCAACCTTGACAAATTGTAGAATGAGTCTAAATTCAACAAACTGAAATTTGGTAAAGACAAGGGCGAAGTACTTCACTGAGGAAGGAAAAATCAAATGCACAACTATATAACAGGGAATAACTGGCTAGGTGTTAGTACAGCTGAAAAGGCTCTGGGGGTTAGAGTGGATCACAAATTGAATACGAGTCAACAAGGTGATGCACTTGTGAAAAAGGCTAATATCATTCTGGGGTGTATTAACGGGAGTGTTGTCTGTAAGACACGGGAGGTCATTGTCCTACTCCACTGGGCACAGCAGAGGCCTCAGCTGGAGTTCTGTGTCCAGTTCTGGTTGCCATGCTTTAGGAAGATGTGGACAAATCAGAGAGAGTCCAGAGGAAAGCAACAAAAAGGATGAAAGGTTTAGAAAACCTGACCAATAAGGAAAGGTTAAAAACCTGGGCATGTTTAGTCTTGAGAAAAGAAGGCTGAGGGGAGACCTGATAACAGTCTTCAACTATGTGAAGGGCTGTTAGAAAGAGAACGGTGATCAATTGTTCTCCATGTCGCTGAAGGCAGGACAAGAAGTAATGGGCTTAATCTGCAGAAAGCGAGATTTTGGTGAGAGATTAGGAAAAACTTTCTAACCACAAGGGTAGTTAAGATCTGGAACAGGCTTCCAAGGGAGGCTGTGGAATCCCCATCATTGGAGATTTTGAAGAACAGGCTGGACAAACACCTGTCAGGGACAGTCTAGGTTTATTTGGTCCTGCCTCAGCACAGGGAGCTGGACTTGCTAACGGACTGAGATCCCTTCCAGCCTGACAGTCCTATGATTCCTATGTTCTGGCTGCAGGAGGTCTCAGAAGGGTTTTCCCCTCACACTTGTCCCGGGCTCTGCTCCCATTTAGGATGTTTTCATGCTGCTTCACAGCTGAACATTCAAACCACATTGTAAGTGTAGAACAAAAGTGCCAGGCTGCAATCAGAGATGGCCCACATGGAGCATCTGGGAGCCTCACTCTATCTTGTATTCACAACTCCTCATCAGCCCAGTATCTTTATATGCACAGAAAGGCTCAGAATGTATCTCAAATGGGAGAAAATTTCTTCCCATTAATTCCAGGCTCTGGTGACTCAGACAACTGAGTCTCCAGGAGCTGCTGCCTGGGATGTGCAAACAAAACAGAGAATACTGGAGAGAGAAATTATAGCCCATCTTGTTATCTATTTCATATTTCAGCAGAGCACATTGCAACACGTTATCCAGCAGCCTTTCAGTGCAGTGATAGCCTCGTGGTGGGGAGTTTGTGAGCTCTTCAATTTAAAGCAGGAGATTAAATGAAGCAAGAGGCTGTGATAGGCCGGGCAACTTTCAGAGAGTGAGTTTCACCACATGCAAAGGACAGGGAAGAGCAGCCTGCTGTGTTTGGGACAGAACAGGCTGGTGAGCGAGGAACGAAGTTCAGAGTGAAGGTGCGTTCAAGCCTCATGGTCTGCGTTCAGGCCCCTAGGAACAGCTCTACAGATTGTGCTGTGAGCCTCACATGCATCCTCCAAAATGCCGCCTACACCAGATTAGACAAGGGCAACTAGGGACAGAGCAAAACCATGATGCTCAGGAGCACAGGGGGAGGGAACTGAGCTGCCAGGGGCTCTTTTGGACCAACACTGACTTTCCTCTGAGCCTAAGAGAGTAGGCTGAGGTCAGTTTGGTTCCTCCTCTTCGCCTTCCTGGTCTAACCTTGCTCCCTCCATGTTGGAGAGATGTCCTAACCCCTGAGCTGCCTTGTGAGAGCCGCCTCACAAGCGGTCTCCCTGTCCCTCAGCCAGGCTTGGATCCATGCTCACAGAGGAGACCGTGGCTCCCCTGTGACACCATTGATACCGAATTCACATTTATCCCCTGCATTTGCCAAGACCCTCCATGATTTCAGTGGGCGCCACCACCCCTGGAAAGGGGCGGGAGCCACTTCCCTGCCTCCTTCAGGCGGTGTCCCCAGCCCAGACCCCTGCTGCTCTTGTGCTCTGGAGGTGTCAGAGCTTCTGGTGAACGTTAAACCAAGCCTGGCCCAGGAGCAATATTATGCCATGGGCAGCCTATTATTAACGGATGAGGCGGGGAAGGGAACATCTTTAACTGGACTTGCTTCTGTTGGGGAGAGAGACAAGCTTTCGGGCCACCCAGCGCGCTTCCTCAGGGCTGGGAAAGGTGAGCAGAGTGTCCCAGCTATATACAAGCTGTGACAGATTGGTTAGCATAAGTAGTTAGCACATAACGTTTCCCCGTGTCTGTTAAGACACGTATGTTAGCGGGATTTCCTGTCTTCCAGGGAAAATTTCCCATGCAGCATCTACAAGTATCACTGCACTGCAGGACTGCAGCTGCTGCTGTTCCCAGCTTCCCTGGAGGCTGGTTGGAGACCACGCAGTGATGGGAAGCGTGTGCAGTGAGCAGGTAGCAGCAAACCTCTCTGGGAGCCAGTGCTGAGCTCTGGAAAGGAGATTTATAGGGGACGGCACACAAGAAGCGCATAGATTGGGTTCCTGGTGCTATTAACACATGATACATATCCTTCATGCCATGGTTAGGCTTCAGGAATAGGGATGATTGTTTAAGTATTTGAAATTCCAAGGGAATGAGATGCAAAGACTGTTTCTAGGGAGCCCAGCGAAGTGCGACTGTCGCAGGTCTCTCAGATGAGGCTAAGAAGCCAATGGAGCCAATAACCATTTGAACATGAAAATCTGAAGGAAGCTGCAGTTATCCCAGCATGCACCACACGGGCAGCAAAGACCGAAGCAAACCCATCCCCCCGTGCTCTGTGCCCTGCGCTGACTCCCCCACAGCGCCTGGCTGCAGACTTTTAAAGCCCTCGCTGGGCTGGAGACCAGCTCTCTTGGACCCACCTTTCTCTCAGCCAGGGCAGCACTCCCAGAGGCAGCGTGAGAGGGTTCTTTGGGCAGGTATCTGCTACTGCACCCCTCCCGGCAACACAGCAAGGACATGGCGTGTCAGATAGCAGCAAAGGCAACAGGGAAGAACAACACATGGCCACCGCAAACAGAACTGGCATGGTTCTTCGTGCAGTCGGCCCATCATTATACCATCTAAGGTCAATACACGTAGACCAGAGAGAATATTCCAGTGATGTGAGATTGCAGCAAGCGGCTTTCACTGCACCATCGAAAGGATGCTGGTGCCACTGCTCCCTTGGGGATAAAACCGAATGAGTCACAGGAAATGAACTGAACTCGTCATGTCGGGAAACAAAGATGTTTGTTGAGAGGTGACCTTGTGGTTAGTGGGGTGCCAAACCGTGCTGGTGAGGTCATAACAGACAATATGAGGGACTCCGGCTGAGGTTGAGTAGCAGGAACCATCTGTTCCTTTGCTGAAAATCAGCTAGTTACTATTGTAACTGAAACAAAACAGCAAACAAGCGAATTCCAGCGTTAACATCAAATGCTTGAGAATTTTAAAAATATTCATTTGATGAAAAAAGAAATAGGTACTAAATGACAAGCATCTGCTAACATGCTCTCAGCGAATGGCACATTCGCATCATTCGGATCCATTCTTCATGGGAATTGCTAATCGATAACAGCCTGATAAAACCATTCCAGACCTGCAGTTCATTCCTCTCCAGATGCTGGTCGTTCTACAGGGCCTCTGATGACAGTCATGTGACATGAATGGAGAAATTAGCTTCTGCTCTGAGCATAATAACTGGTGAATGTTCTCATATCAAAACATCCCAAAACGTGGGGTAGAGGGTTATTTTAGGGAAGACCCAAAGCATTCAGCCTCGGGGGAGCTGGGGGATTGGGTGAGTCCCAGCACCGCTCTGACTCACCTTCCCCATACGTATAGTTGGGCTGGTGAGATGCACCCACCTGTGCCCCAGGGGGCAGCGAGGAGGAGTTAGCTCACGCCTGGGCAGTGGTTTGAACACAGAAGATGCTCAGGGCAGTTATCACGCACTCGTCCCCAGCTGGACAGAACCTTTATTTGTATTGCAGCAGCACTGACAGGCCCCAGGTCACAGACACCTAGCGAGACAGTCCCTGCCCCAAACAGCTTCCAGGCCATGTGGACAGATGGACAAAGGGTGGGAGGGAGGAAGGATGTAATCCTCTCTGTACAGATGGGGGATTGAGAGCCAGAGAGATTAAGTGACTTGCCTAGGGTCACACAGGGAGTGTGTGGCAGAGCCAGGAATGGGACCCAGGGAGATGCGTAGGAGAGAGCTCAGAGTCACGCAGCTGGAGAAAGAGAGCTCAAGCAGAGACACAGCTTTCCCTGCCCACTCCCCACCACCATCTCAGTAGAAGACACCCTGCCTATCCCCTCCCGTCTATTTCAGCAACGACCAGCCCCAAACCGGCCAGTGTGAGTAGGGCAGCAGCCGTGGTTCCACGCATGGTGCCTGGTGCTCAAGGGTACCACAGAGAGGTGGCTGCTGCAGTGTCAATAGGGCTGACCCCCCCCCCCCCCCCCGTCTGCCTGGGGCTAGCCTGCAGGGGAAGCAAAGCATGCTAGGGCCAGCCAGGGCTGTCAGGATCCCAGTATACTCGGTGCTGTACAAACAACACAAAACGCTGGTCCCTGCCCAAAAGAACTCCCAGGCGAAAGGTCTGTCCTCCCTGCAGTGTCAGCTTGAGGGATAACTCCAGTGTTGCCTCTGCTCCCCCCTCCCATCTCTAGCTCCACCACAGCGTTGCTTTAAATTCCATCCAGCCGGCTCCTCGTGGGGGGTTACAGCACATGTGCTGCTGGTGCCCGAGCTAGCACAGTTGTGGTTTGCGCTGCTCATGCTATTGCTCCGTGCTGCTCCGGTGCTGGCTGCAGGGGGCTGCTGGGCTCAGGTGAGCGTAGAGAACTCGAGCGAACACTGCAGTGCTGAGCCTTAGTCCTAAGTCACTTAGGAACGTGTGCCTTACAGGTGGTGTCCCCGTGCTGGGACCAGACTCTGCTTCCCGCTCTCATAGGCTGCTCCCCTCCTTACACACCGCAGATCAGACCTGTGGGCAGCAGAAGAAGTGCTGAGCCAGGTGGAAGGCTGCATTAAAGTATCGCTGTTTGTGCCAGTAATTGCCTCCGGCCCAACGCATGCCTAAAGCTCATGTACCATTATTTCTCAACAGCCCGTTCCTACTAGACAAAATCACTTCAGTCTCAGTGTCAAGTGACACAGGAGAAATCGTTGTGAATGATCAGGGGCAATTTATCAGAGCACAGCATCTCTTTGTACCACGTGCTACAGAGCCAGTAGGGAAACGCACGTGTGATGAATCCAGTTCAGCAGTCCAGGCTGTGATGAAATGCAGTCACTGATTTGGATGTCAGAGCATTGATTAGCAGGTTCCATGTTCTGTGTGAGGGTTTGTATTACAGTATCACCTAGAGGCCACTACCCAGATCGTTTGTCCTGGGTGCTGCACACGCATGGCACGTCAGTACCTGCCCTAGGCAGAAGCTGGGAGGGAGAGAGTGTTACTGCACCACTCTGACAGATGGGGAAACCGAGGCACAGAGATACTGTCACTTGTCCAGGGTAACACAGGGAGCTGCTGGCAGGGCTTGGGGCTGAACCCAGATCTCCTGCATCTCACTTCAGCGCCCACAGGACCAGACGGGCCCCTCTGAATCTATGTGTGACTGCACTCTCTGCACTAACTAGGGTTCCCTGGCTCCTCTCAAAAGACATTCCCTGGTCAAGCAGTGCAAAGGCTTTGAGAAGCAGAGACTGTCCAGAGCACTTGCCTTGGCTCTCCCCCATAGCCTACCCCTGGGGTGTACTGGGTACTCTTGGGAGAATTCTGTGCTACTGCACATGCATAATTAATGAGCCCCGCATATTTTTAATTTTTGCGCAGAAAAAGCTTCTGCCAAAATGTTGCTGCAGTTCCACCTTTTGCCCACCAGAAGGCGCTGTAGTGGTAGAACAAAGCAGTAGCTCCCCACCAGTGAGGGAAGAGAAAGAGGCCTGCCTTCTTTGCAGGCCAGGTCAGTAAAACGGGTATGGGAGATAGACAGCGTGGAGTGCTGGGGAGGTCAGACAGGGGCTCATAAGGGCTAGTGGGGGAGGACAGACTGGGGCAGGGGCTGAATGGGAGTGGAGGCACAGAGCCATGGGTGGAGGGAGATGCAGGGCCACATGGTTATGGGGAGTACAGAGCTACATAGGGACAGGGGATTGGCTGGGTGGGGGCACAGAGACACATGGGGATGGGGAGGGGGTACAGAGCCAGATGGGGTGAGGGGGTGCAGGGCCACATAGGGTGCAGGAACACATGGAGACAGGGGAAGATATGCCTGACTGAATGGGAGAGGCTAGGGGTCAGCCAGAGTCTGCATGGGCGAAGCTCCCTAACAATCCCTCCCTGCCTAAGTTCCCTCTAAGCTGCGCGGCTGCAGGGCCATGTAGCTGCCTATTAAGCCCCGCGCAGGGGCTTAGGACTATGGCAGGGAGAGATGTCTCTCCCGCAGCATGGACCTCCTGCGGTGGGGAGAAGGGGCCCCTCCCCGCAGGCCCCAGTACGTAGCTGCCCCAGACTTGTCATGGCGGGGGAAAGGAGCCCCTCCCTTGGCCCAGCCCAGCCCCGCCAGAGCTGCTGCAGCCGGGAAGAGGCACCTCTCCCCTGGCCCCGAGCTGCTGCGATGAGAGAGGGCTGAGGGGAGTCGTTTCTCCTCCCCGCAACCCTGGGGCAGCCTGCACCCCGCAACCCTGGGGCAGCCTGCACCCCAAACCCCTTATCCCTGGCCCCACCCCAGAGCCTGCACCCCCCCAGCACCCCAACCCTCTGCCCCAGCCTTGAGCCCCCCTCCTGCATCCCAAACCCCCTCATCCCCAGCCCCACCCCAGAGCCCACACCCCCAGCCAGAACCCTCACCCCCATCACATCCCAACTCTTTGCCCCAGCCCTGAGCCCCCTCCCACTCAAAACCCCTCAACCCCACCCCCACCACATGAATTTTGTCATGTGCACCAATATGAAGGTGATGTGTCACATATCACCTCCATATTGGTGCACATAACAAAATTAATTCCGCACGTGGACATAAAAAATTCGGGGGGGCGGGGAGCAGTGTTCCCTCTAAACACCTGTTCCATACTTTTCCCACCCATACCCAACAACCCTCCAAGTTCACACCCAGGCGCCTTCCCAGCAATTTACTTCCCTTTCCCTCAGCTCCTCCATTACCCCTGACTCCCCCAAGCCGTTGCACTGCTTCTGAGGGATGCGGGAAATACGGTTCTGTATTGTAGCTTAAATGAATTATTACTCAGAGTTCTGCATTATTATGCCTAGTAAGGAATCTATTTGTCAAAAAACATTTCCTGAATCATCTTTGTCATCTGTATTGTCAATTGAAACTGGTGTGATTATATTGTTATTCTGACAAATAAAATATGCAGAATTTTAAAATATTGTGTGCAGAATTTTTAGGTTTTTTTGGCACAGAATTCCCCCAGGAGTAACTGGGGACATGGTTCAATATGCAATTGTTTTAGGGTGAGATTTTTAAACGGCTCAGCATTGACCCAACTCTGCTCCATCTCGCTTCCGCCAAGCGCTTTGGGAACCCCCCTCCCTCCCCAACATCAATTGTCTTGTAGGCTCTGAAGTGGACTCTCCCCAGCAGGAATGTGTAGCTCTTCCCCCGGCTGGCTGGGATTTTTATGTGCCTGGAGGCCATGTGGCAGAGCTGGAATCCCTCCCTCCTCACTGCAGCATGAACCTCACAGG
This sequence comes from Trachemys scripta elegans, assembly GCF_013100865.1. NCBI lineage: Eukaryota > Metazoa > Chordata > Testudines > Emydidae > Trachemys > Trachemys scripta. The sequence goes on from NC_048301.1 coordinate 120,273,648, forward strand.
AACATCAAACCCAAAGCACAAGTCATCAGAAAAAGAAAAGCATGTTGTAGTTATCACCCAGGCAGGCACGGGTGCCAAAGTGGAGCTGCTGGGTAATAACCTGTATGTGAGCAGGGCAGGCAGGGACAGTGATCCTATTGGGTTCTAGGACTTCTCTGCGCCAATCTAGCTAAAGAGGCCTGTGGGAAGAACACACAGCAAGCAGCATAATGGCTTCCCAGATGAGAACATGGAAAACAATAGGCTCTTTGAAGCCAGCAGCTGAACCCCATCTCCAACCCACTGTAAACCGTGTTTTGCCAGAGCTGCCGGCTCTCCAGATCAAAGGCCTACAAACAATTAAAAAGTGTCCTGATCAGTGAGGTCAGTTGTGAGAAGCTGACCAGGTGGGCAGGTCTCCGGAGGAGACCGATGGAGTGGGCATTCCCAAAGGCAGGGAAGGCAAGCCGCAGGGAGATGGTTAGCAGCCAGGTGTCCAGACTGGCTTACTGTTTTAAGATGTTTTCTCTGAACTGCTTTTGTTCGAAACAAACATGCTTTGCTGGAAGGAGGCTGATTGGTCACTATTAACCGAACCCCTGTCACTGCCCGCACGGTCTGGAAACAGGTCAGGCCTGCTGAGGCCACCATAGCTAGTACCCAGGGACTGCAACCCAGGACCCAGTCGGAGAATGGTGTGACTCCACTCAGAGCTGCTGAGAAGACCTGGAGTGGGCATGCTGAGACACACACAAGAGGGGTGAGAGGTGCAGCCCCCCAGCAACCATGACAGCAAGTATCTGAACTCCTGGTTTTGTAGAATTCTGTTTCTGTTCTCCTTGCAGGGATCCTGCAGTACCAACTCCTACAACCCACAGAGGGTTACAAGGCAGCCCAACAAACTGCAGCCACGGGCGCCACCTGGCGTGTGCTGCGGAGAACACACGTGCTGTTCTGCTGGGCATTTCAGTTCAACAAGGCAAGTGACTACCCAGGAATAGCCTGGGCACGTCTAAGCCACCAACTCATACAAACTAACTAGCAGGGAGTCTGCAGATAGAGGGAAACAAACAGCTGAAGTGAAGAGAGTGAGAAACAGCCGCAACTGAGCCCACCCCAGATGCTGCAAGGGAGACTGACAGCCACACAAAGATCACCACTGCACCATCATTTTCCTCCCCAGGTAACTGGACCCAGGTGTTATTTCCACCCTCTGTTCTCCTCTCGCCCTTCATCTCTTCCTCCTTTCCTCGTTCCACTGTGTCTTGGGAAAAGACAACTCAGAGGCAGGTTTTAGAATCAGTTTTTTGGCCGTGAAATTGGGGGTCACTCTGAGTTCTCAGGCCTCTGTGCTCACATGAATAGGGATGCAGCAAACCAGAGTGGGATGGACTGATTACTGCTTGCGGTAGAAAATGTGCTGAAATCCGTCTCTCTTCCCCACATACAGGTAATGATCTCCAGACACTTCCAGTTGTCAGACTCCAAGCTCATTTGCCAAGCGTTGAAGAAGTTTGTGCTGCAAACGTCGGTTGGACAATTCATTTTTGCCACCTTCACCCCCTGGAAAGTTCAGCACAATATAAAACTCCAGCACAGAATGTCTAGGCACCAAGGCCTGGGCTACACTCGCGGATTCACAGCGTTGCCGCGGTGAGTGTAGTCGCACCGCCAGCGCTGCGAGAGCTCCACCTCTCCGAGGGGAGTAGCTTGCAGCGCTGCGAGCGAGCGTGCAGCGCTGCAGGCGCTGATTACACTGACGCTTTACAGCGCTGCACTCGCTGCGCTCAGGGGGGTGTTTTTTCACACCCCTGAGTGCAGCAAGTGCAGCGCTGTGAATTGCCAGTGTAGCCAAGGCCCAAGTGGCCCAGCGCCTCAGGAGCAGCCAGCCAGGCCTGGAAATAACTATCTCTGCAGCATGGCCTCAGGGTGCGGCGAGCCAGGGGGTGCAGCCCCAGCGCGCCTCACAGGCCCTGCCCTTTGCACCTCAGAACCAGGTCAGTGTCACGTGACTCAAGTGTTTGCACATGGCAGATCGAGGGAAGCAAATGGCGAGTTGGAAGGAATTTAATGCCAAACTCCCAGCTCTCGTCGCTGTTCTTGCTCATTTCAGAAAGCGAATAGCCACATTCCTCCCAGTCCATTCACTGCTTCCCCTAATGAGGCCGGATGGTCGTGCTGTTGCTTTGCTGTTGGGCACATTCACTAAATTGATCCTGCTGCTAGGTGAGTTTTCAGTGACAGAAAAAAAAAACAACCCCTGGGAACTCATGTCACTTTATTAGAGTGTCCCACTCTGGGAGGGAGGAAATTGCCATGTGCCCTCCCAGCACACACAGGTGCTGCATTCACTCGGGCTGGCCCAGCAGGGAGCACTAGAGAGAAGCCCTGGATCATTCCCAGCCTGCCTGGCAGCTCACTGCATAGCACAGCCTCTGCTGTGCCCTTGGCATCCTTGCTCAGCTGACTTCCTCTCACAGCCCCAGTGGAAACAGCCCCACAGTCTCTCTGAGCCAGCCTGGGCTGCAGTGAAGAAGCGTTTGCTTGCAGTCCTTCTGCATTGCACTAAGTTGTCTCCCAGGCAGCTCCAAGCCAAGCCAGATAGACAGGCCCAGCAGCTCTGTTGCACAGGAGAAGGGTAGAGTGATTTGGGCGAAGAGGAGCTTAGTGGGAAAGGAAGAGCAACAGGAATACCCACAGCCCATGGAACATAAGAGCTCCTGTTACCGGGAAATCTGGGGTGGATCTTAATGAATGGCCCCTAGCACGTCTGGCTGTATAAAGCCAGCACATACAGTGGCAAGTACAGGGCTCTGAAAGCATCAGCCAGGGACCGGACAGCTAAGCTAGCGCACCCTGTTCTCTCTCACAGGCAGGCACCACCCGCCCGCCCCTGAACCTTGGCCTGGAAACATTAACAGTAACCCCACTCTTCCTTTCAGGAGCCTGCCTGCCATGCCACGCCACACCCAGCTTGTGCTGCTCCAGGCTTCCCACAGCAGTTCTTTTTAAACTTCCCAGGCAATCAGAGCACCCAGCAGAGCCCAGGACACCCTCACTAGTGCACAGCAGCTCTGCAGCCAACCCCGAGCCCCATTAGGGCCCATTTCCTTGGCCCTGACAATGCAGGGACAGTTTTGCACGTGTTGCAAACCAAAGCCAGTGAGCAGTAATTACTGTCAAACAACTAAACTGCTTCTAATACCTTTAAATACCTTGACAGTAGGTATAATTAGCTGGCAAACCCCAAGCGGACAGTTATCCATCACAACAGAGGCCCAGGGACACAGGTAGGCTTTTCTCCTCTGCTCACAGAGGGCGGAGAGGCCCCTTGGAGAGAAGATCTGTGTCAGCTCTTCCTGTTCCCAACATCTTGGCAACAATCCGGGCTCCGAGTCTTGGACTTGTTCTCTGAGCAGACATTTGTGTGCGATTTAATATTATACATTAGAGCCTCGTGCCCCAGGATCCATCCCTTCCCAGCATCCTCTCTTAGCTGGGATGTGAGGGAATGAGCCAGCCCCCAGCAGCCCTACAATCCCAGTGCCCCGGCCGGCATCCCCAGAGGGCTGGGTCTGGAAAGGATCTTGGCTGCCCCATGTAGACATCAAGGCCCCAGCTCTCCAAAGTGGCCCCAGATTTTAGGGGCCCAGCGTGAGACCTGTTTCCCGGGGTGCTGAGTGAGCACCCACAGCTCCAGCTGAGTCAGTGGGAGCCGCAGGGGCCCAGTCCCTCTGATGCTCAGGCCCCAGGCATCTCTGCTCAGGTGCCCAAAATCTGGGCCCATTTTGGAAAGTGTTAGCCCATGGGCCTGACCCCCTCACTGCCAGACCCCTGCCACCTGGGAGCTGCTCTTCCGCCCCAGCAGACCCCCCTGCCCAGAGCCACTCTCTAGCTGGTAGTTACTCTGACTGCAGCAGAAGGGTTCTTTTTATTCTGCTAAAATATATGTACTGGGAGGAAATCCCCAGCTCTGCAAATTCATCACTCGGCTCTGCCCGGGCTTTACAATCCAGAACTCTCATTAGAGTCAGAATAATTCCCTCTCTCCAAATCCCAAGCGCTCCCTCGGAAGCAGCTGGGGTAATTTCATCTCGCTAAGCCTGCGGAAGCCCTGGAGCGAAGTTTCAAACACTACACACGTCTGGGCGGTTGTCATTGTCAGAGCTCATATTACAGCTGTTTTCAGGCGGAGCTGGCAGCAGATCCAGAATGGAGAGCAGATAGACATTTGCCATTACAATCCACCGAGAAACCATTTTCCGTCTCTCAGGCACTTCCACTAAACTCCCCAACCTTGGGCATTGCTGGGCCAGGAAGGACGGACATCCTCCTGGTCCATCCAGGTCAACAAGTGTGTGGTTTGCGCGCACATGTGTCTGTATGTGCTTGTATTTCCGTGAGTGCGTGCCCGGGTGGAGGAATGCGCTGGCCACAGCCCAGGCTCTGCCAGCTCTATGGATAAATTGAGACCCTCAGTCTCCAGGACTGTCCGGTTGCTCCTCGGCCCCAAATTCATTTGAGGAAGAAGGTGGTTCTTAAGGAAGATGTGCCTGTGCTGGGCCAGACCTGATACGCACAGCGCCAACTCCCAGCAATGCCCACTGAGTCTGTCTCTGCTATCGACAGAGCTGGAGAGGTTCCAAACGAACGCAAAGGGAGATCAATGGGCAGGATCAAAGACAGGAGAGGAGAAGGTGTCTCGCTGGCTGGTCACTAATGCATCAATAACATGCCAGTGGCGGAGGCCGGGAGAACCCAAAGCCCCGACAGACTCCGGATTCTGCTTTGTGCTCTGCGGGCTGTGCCTCTCCCAGCGAGGCAGCAATTGAAGGTTGTTAAGGGCATTGGCAGGAATCTGCTCCCTCACCACAGGTGGAGTGAGAATAGCCAGGGCCCTTTGTCCAGCCCAGAGCCCAGCTCAGCCCCTGCATCAGCTCATAGACTCATAGACTCTAAGGTCAGAAGGGACCATTATGATCATCTAGTCTGACCTCCCGCATGATGCGGGCCACAAAAGCTGACCCACCCACTCCGGAAGAATTCTCTCCCTTGACTCAGCTGTTGAAGTCCCCAAATCAAGATTTAAAGACTTCAAATCGCTGAGAATCCTCCAGCAAGCGACCCCTGCCCCATGCTGCGGAGGAAGGCGAAAAACTTCCAGGGCCTCTGCCAATCTACCCTGGAGGAAAATTCCTTCCCGACCCCAAATATGGTGATCAGCTGAACCCTGAGCATGCGGGCAAGATTCTCTAGCCAGACCCTCTGGAAAAAGTTCTCTGTAGTAACTTTTAATATCCCATCATTGACCATTGTTACTAATTACCAGCGATGGCACGTTATTGACCTATTGACTAAAATCACTTTATCCCATCAAACCATCCCCTCCATAAACTTATCAAGCTTAATCTTAAAGCCGGAGAGGTCTTTCGCCCCCACTGTTTCCCTCGGAAGGCTGTTCCAAAACTTCACCCCTCTGATGGTTAGAAACATTCACCTCCTGCCACCCTTCGGCCTTTTCTCCTGTCTCGCAGCGGGATGCGCCACTCAGCTGAGGAGAAGGCAGAGCACAGCACTTTCAGGGAGCGGCTCTCTTGAAACCAAGAGTCCAGCTACCTGGGTTCCCTGATATGGATTCAATGCGGAACCTCAGACAAGTCACTTAGAGCATGTCGGTGCTTCAGAGATCACGTGGGTGATCAGCAACAGGTCTGAGCCCAGGGTTAGCCTAGCCCGGGGCAAGCTGTCCTGCTGCAAAGCCCTAGCCCAGTTACTGGGTCCTCACTGGTGCTGCGCTTGCCCAGAAGAGTTGCCAGGACCCTGGGAGCATAGCCCATGGTTCTTTGGGCTGCAGGGAGCTGAGCCACTCCTGAATTGTGGGAGAACTTGTCCCCAGATGCACAGAATGACAGACAACTGTGGGAAGGCATCGGAGGAGTCAGCTGGTGTCCTCACTGCAAAGTGGGCCGGTTATCAGCCTGAGTGAGAGCAGATTCTGGGCTCTAAACTGCCCCCACCCCCCAGCAAGACCAGCTAGCCTGGCTCAAAAGCATCACTGAACTCAGGGGAGGGTATGTGTGAGAATTTGTGATAAATGTTTCAGTCTGGAAAGGGAGTCATCTTTGTCTCAATACTTTATGTACCAAGCGTACAATTGCCTGAACGTCCTTTTGCACAGGGTACCCTCAGCAGCCTGCTAGTTCCTGGAGAGTTTTACTGGACCAGTTTCTGATCTTTGTGTGTGGCGGGGGATTGGTGTAAAAGTACCATGTTTATTCCTTGTGGCCTATCATTTTTGGGGGGAGGGTTGCTATAAATAAAATACAGCAGCAGCCAACCCAATTTTTACAACTAGAAACAAGACACTGGACACGATCAACATAGCAGAGACTGAGCGATCTCAGGAACTGGCTATTTTACCATAAAACAAGACAAACCCACACACAGCCAGAAGAAGCTAAGCTGTTTCTTCTCTCCGTGTTTAGAAGATATAGATATTTATGCTAGTGCCATACCCCTGTCATTAAAATTTCAAAGCCTAATTAGTGACAAGTGAATTCAGCTGCATCGCTCACATGGCGCTATGCCAGGGATCTGATGCTGTGCAGTGACTGCGGGGCCGCTGTCCTGCTACTCCTGGAGGCTGTTGATATTGAATAAAAGTTTATTCTTGCACCCCAATGAGCCCCTGAATGCCATTTTGGTTTCCTCATCTCCATTCTAATGAGGGCAGGCAGTGAATTGCTCATCAAAGATCTAGAATCCAGCCACGTTTCAGAAGAAGGATGCAGAGCAGTGATAGTTTTCTGGCACTTTCAGGTGGTCTATAAACTATAAATATTTACAGCCCACTCCAGTAAGCTCATTAAGGATTAACACCGTAAGGAATAAGGGAACCAGAGGCGTGGGAAGATCCCTGTATGTTAATAAATCCAGATCCTGTAAAGGGGGACTGCAAAGCTTTCCATTTAATAAGGAGGAAGATTTAATAAGGCCCCAAGTCACTACCAAAACAGATGGATAGCTTAAAATTGACGAATGTGCTTGGCAATCCAGATTGGCTGTTTTTCTCCTCCAGGAATTGTTGTGGGACAGTTCTCTAGGCTGTGGAGTCAGACCGGATGATCACAATCAGGGGCGCCGCCAGCTTTTCTGACGCCCTAGGCGGTGGAAGGTCCCACCTCAAAATGCCACCCCCCACAGAGGTGGCGGAAGGTCCCACCGCCAAAATACCGCCGCGGTCGCCGCCCCCCCAAATTGTAGTGCCCTAGGCAATCGCCTAGGTCGCCTAATGGGTTGCGCCGGCCCTGATCACAATGGTCCTTTTCTGGCTGTAGAATCTATGAAACAAAACCAGCCTTCTGCACTTATCCACCAAGGCCTGAATCAGCCCAGGAAACAAGGAGAACCCCCAGACCGATTTCTGTCCCAGCGCTGCCAAGAGGTGGGCCCATAGGATCGGCTCCCTTTGCAGGATCAGGCCCTGGGCCCGCAGGAGTAAATGCAGGCGGAAGCATTGGTGGCTGTTCGACAGCCCATCTCTCTTTCAGCTGCTTAGATACTCTGGAAGCTGCTAACCAGCACTTTTCTTTTTGTCAGAAAATATTCACCACTGACTTTAATAGCAGCAGAAATGCCCGGGTTGGTTACTTCTTGGTTATTGTGTCTATTCCGGTAGCACCACAGAACCTTTGAACGGGATAGGGGTCTATTTCCACTAAGTGCTGTGCACAAGTATAGCGCCAGACCCTGCCCCAGAGAGCTGCCAGTCTAACCCAGTGAGACAGACAAAGCCTGGGGAAAAGCAGTCAGCAAAGTTGAGGGGGGCAAACCTCAGGCTGGTGCATTTTTATTATGATTATTTGTTTTATTTCACAACAAAGCAAAGCTTTGCCCGACACGCCCTTGCCCAGCTCCTGGGGATTTACAGATTCATCTGCGACAGCAGCCTGACAACCTGCCACCCCCCAGAACACACCTGGGCCCTGTAATCCAACATCTGCACATTCGGTCATGTTAAATAAAATAAATAAATTAATGGAGATATCCCATCTCCTAGAACTGGAAGGGACCTTGAAAGGTCATCGAGTCCAGCCCCCTGCCTTCACTAGCAGGACCAAGTACTGATTTTGCCCCAGATCCCTAAGTAGCCCCCTCAAAGATTGAACTCACAACCCTGGGTTTAGCAGGCCAATGCTCAAACCACTGAGCTATCCCTCCCCCCTAAACGTTACACCGTTGCTTCCCCATGCATTCGCCAAGATGCTGCAGCCCTTCAGGAAATCCAGTGGAAAACGAACGTTTTCCCATCCACCAGGACCTTAACAACGTCCCTCACCATCGCTTGAAGTCACGTAAGCCCTTTTGAACCCACACGTTTAACCTTCAACAATGCAACTTCAACCCTTGTGAAGCTTGGAAAGCCAAGTGGAGTTTGTTGAAGTTACAAATAAGCACTTTGTAAAAGACCCGACGCAGAAGAGCTCCGGTTTCGATCTCCCATGAAGCTCATGGGCAACCCTAAAGCACATCCACGCAAACCATTGCAGATGTGGATATTTGCTGCACAAATGGAAAATTAAGGACTCTCCAGTGTGTGACTGGTCACCCAGAACAGACCCTGGAACATGTAACAACTCAATGCCCGATTCACAAATATGAAAGAGGCATCACAGCGATACGCTCTGCTACTGTAGATGCAATTATCTCGCTTAACCATCTGAATGTAAAATTATAGTTATTGCTTTCCATTTACATCAGCCGTAAGAAGAAGAATCCCAATCAACTACCTGCCTTCGTTCCAGCCTCCCAGGGCCTGGGGTCAAGGCTGGTGCACCTTGCGCCCCCTCCCCCGCCCTGAGGCGCCCCCCTGCGGCAGCTTCCTCCCCCTCTGCCCTGAAGTGCCCCCCCCCAGCGGCAGCTCCCCCCTCCCGGGGAGCAGTGCGGCAGCTCCCCACCCCAGCTCACCTCTGCACCGCCTCCTCCCTCAGCACGCCACCCCCGCTCTAATTCTCCTCCTCTCCCAGGCTTGCAGCGCCAAACAGCTGATTGGCGCTGCAAGCCTGGGAGGTGGGAGAAGTGGAGCGGACCAGGCAAATCTTGGCACCCTAGGCAACCGCCTAGTTTGCCTTAATGGTAGCACCGGCCCTGCCTGGGGTGGGGGAAATCAGTCCATGCTGCTTGATCTCATCTGCTGCTTCTCCATGCCAGTAACTGCCCTTCTGACTCTCTTCCCCCTTCTATCTCCTGCAGACACAGGGCCTCACGCTGTGGGTGCAGGACATCTGCCTTCAACACCTGCAGCGAAGGAATGTTAAACTCCTGCTTTCAGAGCTTCCAAGCGGCCAGAGTGTGACAGAAACCGCAGGCTCATTGCTGACCGGGGCAGCGTTTTCCTGAAGATTAGCAATTATCTCCAAGCCCTCAGTCATTAGCTGGAGTGTGTAGCTGATTTAGCATCTCCTGGCTGTGGACCCACTTGGTCAATAGGAAAATTAATGTCACTAATGAAAAGTAAGACCTAGTGCAGAGACCTGTCCCCCCACCCCAAGATTGTTCCAGCTCCGTAGACTGTGCAATTTGCCTTGGCGGCAGCTGCATTGATAGCACAGAAAGCTGCTTCCTGGCTGGTAGCAGATCTCTCACCAGCTGGAATGCAGCACACAGCTTACTGGGAAAGTCACTGGCTCCCTGGCAGGGGCTGATCAACCAAATGATGGCACCTCCCAGCCATCTGTCTCACGTGCACCAGGAATCATAGAATCATAGAATATCAGGGTTGGAAGGGACCTCAAGAGGTCATCTAGCCCTAGGTAACCAGGCAGAGAGGGGCGGTCACCTGCCCTTGGCGCTCCTTCTGGTGAAATGGAATGAAGGTGCTTCCACTTCTTGTCCTGGCCCTGTGTATCCTGGCTGCTGCCTTGTCCTCTCCACGGAGAGCAAAGGTCTCGATGCTGCTTGTTGCTGGCCTATTTACTACCATCCCCTCTGTTCACTGTCCATCTAATTCCTCCCCTTCCAGTGCTAGTGCCCTCCCACCCCTCTTCCTGGGCAGATTCCCTTCCTTCACCATGCTCTATTCCCCGGCACAGCCCTCTCAGCCACTGCTGTCCTGTTCCTCAGCTCCAGTTCTCCAGCACCGACCTTTCAGTCCAAGCCTTCTAAATGCCTTTTTCTGCTGTTGGGTTTCCCAGCATTATGAGAGTGCCGCATTGCTCCACATTGCTCTGCATTCCCTGCCAGTTAACTGTCTTAAAGGGTATTCCTTGCCGGTGAATTGTCACATGTGGGGGGTGCACGCGAGGGGATGCGCGCACATATTCTGTTCACTTACCCACATGGGGATCTCGCCCCAAATCCACCACAATCACCAGGGCCGAGGAGCCTCCTGACTTCACCCTATTTGTCATTCAGCCTCATTTTCTAGGACTAGGGACAGCAAAGACTGGGACTCCGGAGGCTGTTCGGCACTAGCCCAGCTCTGGCAGGGTGCTGGGTCCGGAGGCAGTCAGGGCAGTTTTGCTCCCTGTTGCACAGTACTACTAATCAACAGCAGCGGCATGCCACAGAAAGCAGTGCTGGCCTGCCTGCCTCTGGACCCAGCTCCCTGCCCCAGCTTTGACAAAGCAGCTCTACCACTCCGCAGCAGAGCACTTGAAGTCACCATGTTCAGAGCTGGAGCCTTTTTACGGGTCACATTCTCAACCCCACTGTCTTTTATTCTATGTGAGCCGGTGCTGCAACACCCATCCAATTGCACGGGCATGAAGTTCCGTCTCCACCTAGGTCTCTGCTGTGTCAGCAAAGTGTTAGATGTAGGACGTGTCTGCACTACAAGCTTCCCACCACAGGAATTACTACGCCCGCTGAACAGCTCGGCCTCTCCTCCCCCTGCACGGTCTACACGCCATCAGTGGCTACTCTTGGAGTCTGCAGCGGTCTCATGGTGCCCGGTTCTGCTGCCTGCAATCAGAGCTCATTCCCCTGACGGTGGGATTGAGTTCCTTCCCGCAGAACTAGAGGCTGCTACTGTTGAGCTGAAGTTGATCACAAAGCAGCAAAGAAAGCTGAGCCCTGGCTTTCCCTGCCTCTGACTGAAACACAGACTTTTATGATTCTAATGCGCTCCATAAATTCAACATTATAACAGGGAGGCCAAAACACCTTGCCGGGAGGGGATTGCATTGGGAAGAAGGTAAATCAAGCTCACCTTAGTTCCAGCTTTTCTGATTGAGTCATCTGCTGGGCTGGTTTTTAGCAAGGGAAGCTATTTTCCATCTGTTCTATAAGCCTAATGCAGTACACGCACAGCAGTCATACGTCAGCCAAACATTTCCAGACCATGCTGTAGAGGAGCACTTAGATGGTGCCATTATGATGTGCCAGAATGCAGGGCTGGATCCTGGAACCCCAAAGCCAGCACATTGATGAACCAGATTTCTAGACAGTCCGCTCATTCTAAACTAAAGGCCACCTATGAAATGTGCTCTCCTGGCTGATTTCCTCATGAACCACCACAGCCCTCAGAGCCAGGGAGCCGTCATTGCTCAGACATGTGATGAACTATCAGCAGGAAAAGATTCAGGGCCAGCCCCTGTGGCCCTGCGCCATATGTATCTAGCTCTCCAATATCTCTGCGATCATTCCTAAATAATCAGCCTCTATCTGCAAACTCTCTCCCCTGCAGTCAGGGCAGGTGATTTATAGTCCTGGCATTGTGGACATCCTGCTCCGATCAGGGCCCTAACATCCTGCTCTCATTTGCAGCTGGCATGCAGCCTGCCATACATCTGGCACAGCTCAGCCATCCACTCCTTGGGGGGGTGCCAGTCCAGCTGTACTGTGCCCCAGCGGTGTCAGAAGTTCAATGCAAAATGTGCAAGGGGGGGCTATTCAGAGAGCTGTCAGTTGTGTAGGTGTGCGAATGCAGAGCCCCAGAATCAAGCCCTGTGTCTCTGAAATGCACATTAGTGCGTGCACGGAACTCAGTTCCACTGCATCAAATCCAGTCAGGACCCTGCTTCGCTGCCTGGCCAAGCCACTCTGTCAGTCATGGCCCCCTGCCCCTTCCCTGAGCCCTGCAGCCAGCGGATAATTCAAGTGGACAGGGAACACCTCTGTCAGTGGCACTCAGGAGTGACAGGGTCGGCAGTGCATGGGAGCAGAGCTCACTGCAGGCAAGGGGCCTGTTTCCCTGCCTGCCTCAGGCCACTGGGGCAGATTATTCGTGGCAGAATGGGGAGGGGAGTTCTGCACTGTTATCGTCTCTGTCTATGGGAGGAGGTGTCACATCCAGCTCCTTTGGCTAGTGGGGCCAATCCTAGTCTCTTTATACATGCTGGGTATGCAGAACGGAGGAGTCCTGCTCCCCACTCTGAAAAACGAATCTTACACTAGGCATTAGCTGCCCTTGCCCATGTGTCTGCAACACAGTGCCATGGGGCAGAGCCATAATCCTGCCAGAGGCCAGCTCTCCCTTCACCCCATCCCTGCACATACAGCCAGGAGCGGCGCCAGGGTTTTTGGCGCCCTAAGTGGGGGTCCTTCCGCGCTCCCGGTCGTCGTCGTCAATTCTACGGCAGGGGATCCTTCCGCACTCCCGGTCTTCGGGGCACTTCGGCGGCAGGTCCCAGAGCGAGTGAAGGACGCGCCGCAGAATTGCCGCTGAAGACCCGGAGCGCGGAAGGACCCCCTCCCTCCCCCCGCTGCCGAATTGCCGCCCCAAAAATCCTGGCGCCCTAGGCAACTGCCTAGGTCACCTAAACGGAAGCGCCGGCCCTGCATACAGCCATGTCAGCAACTCACCTGGCTATTAGCAAAGAGCCTCTGATCTTCCCCCCACTCATACCAGCAAAGGGTTCCTCTCTAGTGTGCAATTCCCCATTTGAAGCCACATGATTATTCAGCCTGCACATAGTAGCAGGATCAAGCGATAACATGGAAACTGAAGTCCGTGGAGAAAGTCTTCTGCACAGCATGGCCACCTGCCCAACAGCCTCCCAGGGGGCTAGCTGTCCACAAGGATCACAGGCATGAGGGAGTTATTCAGAGGTGTGCACGTCATTGGCTCTGCATAAGACTTACAACTTAGTAATACTTTAGCCCACGAAAGCTTATGCCCAAATAAATTTGTTAGTCTCTAAGGTGCCACAAGTACTCCTCGTTCTTTTTGCCGATACAGACTAACACGGCTACCACTCTGAAACCTGTCAGCTTGGTAAGTGCGTGTGATTTGGGAGGGAAATTTATTGTTAAAATTAGGCTGTGATTCCGAGCAGTGGGCTGATCGTAAGGAACAATCTCGTTCTGGCCACCAAGGAGAGGAAGTCAGTATGATCGAAGAGGCCTTTTCCGTCTCTGAAGTCTCGTGCCCTCAGCACTCCGTCCCACCAGAACTCTCCTGCCCGGAACGGTGACATAGGGGGAATGGCTGATAGAAACTAAACTCTCACTGCTCCTGCTTCTTCGATTTCTGTAAAATCTCAGGAGCTCCAGTATAAGGCACTCTTTTTATTGTCTTCAATAAGCCTCAATTTGAAGTTCCTCAGAGTCGTGGCAGAACAGTACGTCATCGGTAAGAGTGAGCTCGGAATGTTCTATAGGTTATTAGCGTGTGAATGTGGTCTTTTATGGCCCCCAAGTTTAAAAATTGAAATGAAATAGCCAATATAATAAAAATACAAAAGCAGTCACCTCATGCAATGTAGCAAGTATATCAGCACTTAAACATTCCTACCGGGCCAATAACTAAATAATATTCATTTCTGTCTAGTACTCTGGGATTGCCTGTCTGGGTTTCTTTTCAGTTAAGCAATAAATCTCAAGTCTGATTGGCTGTTTGTCTTAAATGGAAACCATTCATTTAAATCATGTTAATACACTGCCTATCTCCTATCCGTATCTGCTAATTACTGACACTAACACTAAGGAAAGGCCCATATTTATGAGAATGCCTCCTCCAGCAGTTTATTTCACAACAAAGCCTCTTTAATTCAGTGTGAATAGCAGTTGATTCATCTTTTTTGTCTGTTATCCTGAAGCTCAACTGCGGCTAGTGTCCAAATAGCTGAGGCACGCCGGTGTAATCAATCAGCACCGAGATTGCACACTTTTAATGCTTTTCAATTCACCCAAACTGTACTTCACCTATCTGAGTCTCTTCTGGGCAAGAGCAGGTTTTAAAAATGACAGATAGACTATTGCTAATTCTTCCTTGAAATGTGTGGATTGCAAACACGCTGAATTGCAGTGCTGTGGCGGCTGGCGAGCGTGGGCAGGCACCAGCCGGTTATGTGTCTCCTCTGCTGCCCTCCTGTCGGCCCTTTATATGCTCCCCTTCTCGCTGTCCTCTCTCTGCTTTGGTCCTTCACACGCCCCAGCCCCACTGCTCCTCCATATCCCCCCTGGCGGGGCACGTCCCACTCCCAGTTCTGTGCAGAGAACCAGACCCTAGTCGGAGCACTCAGCTTATCAACAGCCTGGCCGGCAGGCTCCTTCCTTCCCACACTGCCTCTGGCTGGGCCGGTGCCCCATACCTTCCAGCCAAGCCCTGCATGTGCCAACCCCCCACAAAGCACTGGCACAGGGAAGCCTCTCTGCCCCTCAGCTAATCTCTGGAGTGGGGGGTGGGGAAAGCGATTTCCAGCCTGTTTGGGCCCCGACCCTGCAGGCTCCACAGCAGCCCCCCAGGCAGGGACTTTGCATCCTCTTCACTCACCCCCTTTCACCGCTGCTTTGGAGCACAATGCATCCTTAGGGCTTAACCCCTTCCTGCACATGCTGTAGCTGGGAGGGGGGCAGAACAGGAGGCAGCTAGGTTATGTTGGTGGCCAGCAGCAGCCTGGAGGTGTTAGCTGCCCTTTGACACTGTGCGGGCAGGAAGGGACAAGCTGCTTCCAGCCACAGGGGAGCGGGAAAGAGCTGAGCTCTACAAATATACGGGCCAGGTCATCCCTTCCCAGCAGCTAGAAGCAGCTCCTGTCCCTTCCCTCCCCTCCCACACAGTGCCAAAAGGCTACTACTGGACACATTCTGAGATGTGAACCCTGGGAGAAATCTGTGGAGGGGGGGCATGTGACCCTGCTTGCCCCCCACATGTTGCCTCGGGAAGATGTGGCACCAAGTACCAGGAGAGGTGGGTCCATCCCAGGGGCCCACCCAGGCATGGAGGGCAGAGAGCGCCAGGCAGGGAGGGTCAGGTTGGTCGGTCATCCCCCCGCCCATGTGAGAGAGGTGTACGGGAGTGTGTGTGTCGCCTCTCCCTGTGTGAACCCTAAAGCCTTAAAGATAAGAAGGTAAATAAAGAGAATCCAACTATGCAGTATTTCTTTTTAACAGGGGCTCAGTCCATTTGGTGTTAATTTGAACGTTTGTACTGTATATTTCTGATATATATATATTTGCTCTATCAAAACTAAAGAAAAAGCAGCTCTCCTGCCCCCCAATGGCTCCCGACGTCACACACTAAAAACCACCCTCTTCCTGCAGCTTTAGCGCTGCCCAACACTTAGCAAAAATCCAGCACCTGGGTTTCAGAAATGTTCTACCCCAAAAAGGGCTGCACAACCAGCTCCAGAAAATATCCAGCACGAACGGGGAAGCCATTCTTCCACACATGCAGCAACAGACATAAAACTTTATAAATATTGAAAATCAATTCTGTCTAAAATGTATTTGCTGTTTTCCTCTCCAGAACAAGCACAGGGTTGCTGGGACCCCAGCCAACTCCTGTGATAGTTATTGAGGTCCCTGGACTCCCTAAATTATTCTGTCTGCAATATTTTCTCTCTTACAGGGCAGAGATTTTCCCCTCACATAAAATCCCAGTTTCAGAGCTGGATGAAATATTAATGAGGCTTCGCTGCCTTCATGTTTTCTAACATCATTTTGTTTAAACTTCCTGAAAACAATTTCGAAGTTTATAAAAATAAATGGTTCCCATGGGATGAGGAAGGCAGCTAATTTCCGATTATCACAGTTACTCCCACCGTGTGACTTTAATATTCATGGAGTTTCGATGTTTCTTCAGAAACAGGCCACTAATGTTCTTTTGCTTTCATTTAATTGACATTTGGCCTGATTCCTCCAAGACCCATACGTTAGTAACATTATAAAATGCCCCAAGGTCATAGAGACATAAATCACTGCCCAAACCAGAGAACACACCTAGACACAGTCACTGGGGCTGATTTCCACAATCCCTTTGGGCTGCATCCTTGAGGAGAAAACCGAAAGAGCGAGAGATCGTGTAGGAGGTTAAGAGCGTGGAAGATTTATCAAGGTTGAAGCGTGGGGGGAGCAGGCGGGCATGAAATAGTCTGTGCCCATAAAGCTGACAAGAAGTCAGATCAGTGGTCTGGCAAAAGGGTGCTTAAGGTTGAAATGGAAGCATGGCCTGTATTGTCATTTATACACTCCAGTGTCTGATTGGGGAGCAGCGCTACCCAGTCGGCACAGCAGAACAGGGCAAACCTGGTATTTTCAGGAGTGTTGGTGGATTTGATGCTGAGACCAATTTTACCTCTTGCATCCCCAGTAACAGATGTTCCTTTGCAGGGGAAGTCTCCCAGGGTCATAACTGTGTAGCCCCTTCTCACTGCTCATTTGTTAGAGACCATCCATTTCTGGCCTGAGAACAAACAGGAAAAATTGCAACCCAATAACTTGTGTTCTCACTCGGCGAGCTCTGACATAGCCAGACATTTTCAGCATCAGGATCTTGGTCCTCAACCAACACCCCAACTGGGGCAGGTCTGGGGAACTTCTCTCCTGCTCTTTACCAGAGCTCGGTGCTCCAGGGGGGTAGCAGGAGAAAGTTACAGTGACGGCAAAATTACGTCTGCTTTGTCCATTTAGAAAGTCCTAAAGGGAAGAGCTGGATCACTAGTTAGAGCAGCTGCTGGGCTGAGCGGACGGGAAGGCAAGGACTGCTTACGGGCGCACAGTCCCATTGAAACACGCTGTTTACATACATGATACAAAACACTGCCAGACCCAGAAGCTCCCTACCGGAAGCGCAGTGCCTCTGGGACGCCTTCCCGACCTCAGGCAGCTCCGGGCCGGGCTGCTGAGAAACCTGCGAAGGGGACGGTTGGCCCCTCGCTGACACTGAGTGGGGGTTTTGGTGGTCGCCCAGTGCCAAAGGAAAGGGGCAGGGCCAATGAGAAATCAGGAGCCTGAGACTGACAGTCCCCAGGGCCAATGGGGAGAGGTCAGTGCTCCAGGTCAGCCCGATTGACAGGGCAGACAGGCCAATGAGGGAGTCAGAAGCCTGGGGTCCCGTCCTCCGAGTGGGCTGGAGCTGCCCGAGGCAGCGCAGGGCCGAGCTAAGGGGAGAGCAGGGGCCGGGCCGGGCCGGGGGCACAGCCAGAAAGGAGCAGCCCAGAGAGCAGAGCCGGGCCGGGAGCAGAGCCGCGCTGGCCAGAGGGGCAGCCCGGGGAGCTGCGCTGGAGGCAGAGCCGCAGCCGCGCTGAGGCAGGAGCTGGGGCCGTCCGGAGCCGAGTGCGGTGAGCAGCTGGAGCGCGCGAGGGGGGACCCCAGGCAGAGGGCCCAGCGCAGGGAGAGGTTCCCAGCCAAGGGGTCTCACAGGCCGGACTGGGAGGGGGCAACGCTGGGGGGAAGGGCCCTGCCACCTAGAGCCTGAGGGTGGCCCCGGCCAGAGCAAGTGTCCAACCCGCCGCGTCCCTGCAGCACGGCCTGGGCAGGGGCCTGGGGCGTGCGAGGGACAAACTGACCTTCCCTTGCAGCCCAGAGGCGGCTGGTGGCGTCCCCAGCCCACAGAGGGGGTGACGTGGTTTCCTTTAACCAGCCCGTTTTTCCTTATTTTGTTTGTTGGTTGCTGTTTAATCAATCGTGTTTGCTTTGAACTCTATGTAATGAGCAGTGGGTCGGGGACGTGGCCGGGGTGAAGAGAGCACCCCGCCATGGTGCTCTCAGATCCTTTCGCTAGCCAATTCCACCGGGGTAGTGTATAGGCCATGGAAGTTCCCCGCGACAGCGGGACCATTCCCCCTCTTACACCTATTCAAAAGGACTTGTAATAAGGTGAACAAATACTGAGAACAGAAAAGGCTATTGTGAGTTGGGGCAAGCAACGTAAGCTGGTGTCACTTGACTTCACCTCTTGGGCAGCTAGCCTGCTCTCCAGATAGGAAAGTCCAGGCAATCGGCAGAAATGCCAACCCCCCCATCCTTTCTTGAGCCCACTGTTCTCCAGTCAGCTGTCGAGAGACGGAGCCTGGGGCTGGGTCATTCATGCCCCGCTCCACACCTGGCAGGACAGGGCTCTCCTGCTTTGTTAGCATGAGGTACTTGGAAACTGGATCTCTGACTCCCAAGTGGGACTCCCCAAACTGATTCCTCGAGGACCTGGAGCCGAACCGCACTGCAGGGTGGGGAAGCACCTCCCCCCAGCGCGCTCAGCACTCTGGGAGGCCGGGTAATGAGGGAAGGCCAGTCTCACAGTACCTAAGTAGCCCCACGAATTACAGAAACAAGCAGTGCCAGGTCACGCTGATTTCATGCAAACACCAGCAGCCCAACAACGGACAGACACACCCCGTAGAGGTGGCACAATTCTCTCTGGGAAGGGAGGCAGTACAGCCAGCCCCATGAGTCTGCAGTGCGGGAGTTGCAAGGGGAGAGCCAGCCCCTAGAGTAGTCGGGGAAGCAATGGGAGTGGCAGGTGTCCAGCCCCTCAAGACAACAGGGCAGTTATTTATGAACCTCCATGTGGATTTAGGGCATGTCTTTAGGCACCCATATTTGAAAACGCAGGGGAAATAGCCAACCTCTCTGAAATCAGGATGTTCTCTCCTACGCCACATAGGACTCTTTCTGGCTAGGTAAGAAGAGAGGAAGTAAGGGCCTTCCACTGTAATTATCTGACACATTGATGTTCATAATGTGCCATCATTTATTGCTAAAATATCACCGGTGAACTCCGTGCAAATCTCCTTTGCAATACAAACCTAGCTAAATATGCAAGTCTTCGAGCAAACTGAGGGCAGGTGTGAGTGCATCGCTCTGTATGTGTGCCCTAGGTGCTGTCTTTACACTTGGGAGAAGCCTAAGCACTGATTGCTCCCTCATGCTCTGTACCTAACCAGACACAGGCAGGAGGTATCTGTGATGTTCCTAGGAACTTGGGTCAGGTGACCTCCATTAACCTTTTAACATTGGGAGCTACACTGTATGTGAAATGGCTGCATGGAAGCAGCTGGGCTCTGAAACCGGGCTGATTCTACCGGATTTCTTGTGTCTTGCCAGGAATAATGCCTGCATTCCACATGGATGCAGGGAGGAATGTCTGGACCTGCAGCAATACAGCAATGCCTGAGAATGAGCTGTGCATGTGCACACATGGCACGGAGTTACACCAGGTGCTCTCACGGACAAAGAGGTGACAGTCAGTCCAGGAGGGGAGCCATTGCTGCGCCGCTGAAATCATCACAATAAGAGGTTATTTCTAAGCCGGGGGTGGGTCTCAGTTCCATGGCCCACCCTTTGCTTTGCGAAGGGAGCGGATTTATTTGAGCAGCAGCACTGCAGTTCAAGTCACAAGTTGTGCATTGGCCACGAGCTGCCTGGACTGGAGAGTTATTTTGCACTCACAAAATCTATTTTATAGGGCTTCTGTCAATGGAAACAGGAGCCTCTGCTAACAAGCAAAGCCCTTGTGCTCCTTAAAGCCCTTAGCTGAGCCATTGATTCTGCAGACAGCACCATTCCCTGGGTGATGCTTCATCTCATTCCTGAGCTGAGCGCTACGCATGCTTCCTGCTTAGTGTGTCCCTACCACTCTGCTGGACTTGATGAGAGAGCTTCATAATGGAACCACTGCCCATGTTCCTCTGGAAAACCAGATGTCAGCACCTTTTAAATCAGTATCTGGTGTTAGGCAGGGTTGTGTTCTGGCCCCTGTACTCATTTGTCAGAACAATGGATTTCATAATGCAGCATTCTGTCAGGTCCATGGGCATTGAGGTCAGTGATCTCTCGCTTACAGACCTTGACTACGCGGATGACGTTGTTCTTTTAGTACAGAGCCCCGACAGGTTTTGTGAGGCACTCCAGCATATGGAGGAGGAGTCAGCTAAGATTGGTTTCCATGTTTCATGGTCAAAGACAAAACTGCAAAATCTAGGACCAGGTCCACCTTCGACTCCAATCTCTTTGAACAACAAAACCGTTGAATCGGTTTCCAGCTTTTGCTATCTGTGTTCTATACTTACCAGCTCCTCCAATTCTCACACGGAGGTTCTCCATTGGATTGGCATCGCAGCATCTGCCGTGGGCTGTTTACAATAGATATGGAATCAAAATCATCTTAGTATGACAACCAAGTTCAGGATTTATTCGAACTGTATCCTTCCCATACTGTTGTACAGCTGTGAAACATGGACACTATTGCCGCTCAGACTGAATAACGCTGGAGGCTTTCCACTCAAAATGTCAAAGGCGTATATTGGGCATAAAGTGGAGTGACTTCATCTGTAATGCAGAGGTTTATGGTTATTCGGGTCTACAGATTACTGGGGCCATAGTCCGCAGGCAGCGCCTTACGCTTTTCAGACTTGTTGCAAGAATACCACAAGATGTTCCAGCGAATGCTGTTCTCCGGGTGGCTGGTAACTTCTGGGATAAAATTCCACCAACCAATGCGTGGAGGCGGCTCAGAGGCAGACACCCTATTACCTGAGTTCATCAAGTCTGTTCCAATTTTGGACTCAGGCTGTCAAGCCTTCGTGGTTGTGCAGGAATGGACCAAATGGCGAACAATCGCTACGGCCGACTGTCTGGCTGAGCATGGGAGAGAGAGAAAGAGAGAGGAGATTTACATTGAATTCCCTGGCGATATTTTAATGGCATTAAATCAAAGCTGCTGGGCCTTGTCCGAGGAGTGTGGACTGTGGCCCTGGGAAGGGTGCTCCCTTCTGAGAGCTCAGCAGGCAGCTTGCAGTGGTTATGACTTGCTTAGCACCAGGAACAAACTGGGCTCTGTGCAATACACAAAAGAGAGAGGCCCAGGTCCAAAGAGCTTCCAAAGGGCCAGAGACTGAGGATTCCCCACTGACAAGAGTGGGAAGACTCGCAGCTCAGCCATCCGTGCAGAGTTGTTTGCAGAATCACAGAACATGGACTCTACAGCAGAAAGACAAGAGGCAAAAGAGGAAATCGTTCCCATCCCCTCTGCTCCCCCGCCCCACCTTCCCAGTGTACCACTGGGCCCCAGGTCAGCATCTAGCACCTCACTCCGAATTTGCTACATATGGAATTTAATCTGAAAACCTCATTTTAAACCAATGGCAAGAAATAGCCTCAGCAGGGTGAGCTGGCACATCAGTCAGAGCCAAGGGGAACAAGGAGTGCCCCAATTACCTCAGCTAGTCCACAGAGTGGGGGTTTAAAGTCACTCTCCACACGTTGTAATTAGGGCCTGGAGGTGATAATTGAAGACCCAGAGGATCCCAGCATCAGGTAGCACTCATCTCTCCGGCACTGTCGTATCCAGCAAGCATTACCTGCTCTGAATGGTCAGTGCGTGTCTCTGCAATTAATATACTCAACCCAGAATGCACTGGGGTGACTCATTTCAGGGATTTTTTTAAATCTCTGAGTTTTCTAAATGGTTAAACATCCCAAAGGTTATGAGAAAAGGAGAAAGACAGACTGGAAGGACGGATGGTAGCTGGCTAAACTGTGCGATGCCCCTGCAAAGACACTCAGTTACTATGGTGATCGGTGTAGGACAAGAACCCAGACAGACCCAGCTACTCAGGGCCTTTCATGGCTTTGCATACAAAGCCCGAACTCTGTCCAAGCCCCAGAAATCAGTCAGCCAAGCAGGCTCACTAAGGAGTGCAATAAAATAAATATAAAAGTTAACAGTGAAAGTTAACTATCAGGTTAGCAAGAAATTATGGTGAAGACAGAATCAGAAGCACCTCATATAAGGAGGTCTTTGGATGCAGTGAGTTATATTGAACTGATCAAGGTGCTAAGCGAGGAATACGATGAGCAAGGTGTATTCAGCCCTCAGGAATGTCGGCGAGACCTGTATGCGTCCAAGGGACAGAAATTACAGGTGGAAAAGGCCTTTCAGACCATCGCTTCCAGCACAGATGGCCCCGAGCCTTTGTTAGTGAGACTAGCAGGGCTTTTGCCTCTTTCTCTGGTGACTATACCAACGCCCAGAGCTGCCTTCCCTTCGGAGCACTGATGGAAACGCTCAGCGGAAGGGTGGATAGCATAGCCGTGGGAGCAGGAGAGTGGAGCACACAGCCGTGGGGAGAACCCTGGTCAGTAGGGGCAGCGGGTTGGGCTTGCTGAAGCTCCTTTCTGGCCCCAACGCCCAGCACTCTGTGAGCGTCTGCTCAATATCCAGGCTCTCTCCTTGCTACATTTAACACCAGATAGTTTGGCATGAAGCGCATCTTTCTGCTTTTTAGCTTCCCCTGAAGCCATTCCAGCCTCTTGTTAGAATGTTTCCTCCAAGTGCAGGAATCTGTCCAAGCACTCTTCTCTTTAGCCAGCATCAAATTTCCATTAGAGGGAGGTTTCCTCCTCTGCCATTCTAAGGCAAAGGCACAAATTTCTATTCCTTTTAAACCCTGTGCTTTATCGAACTCAAGCCTTTCAATAATGAATGAAAAGAAAATCCTTTCTTGGCTAATAAAGCAGGATTGGCAAAAAACTTTCTGACTGGAGCATCTGACTGTGAACAGAATCGATGCAACTGTAACAAGCCTCTCGGTCCAGCATTGATTGGCGGAGACTGTGGAACTAGCACTTGGAAGAAATCACACTCCAGATTAACTGCTATTTTTAATTCCTGCTACAGTTTTTAGAAGGTCCCCTGCGGTATAATCAGAAGCAAGACTCAGGGCAGAAATCAGATTGTGCAGGTTTGAGTGGCTGCAGGACATGACTATGGCCCCTAGTGATTTAGGGCTAACACATCATTTTATCAAAGAGGAGCTGTTAAATAAAAGTGTTGCTTCTTCACATGCAGCCAAGGACACCTTGGCCATCCCCAGCTTGCTGAGGTCAGGAGTTCTGAGCTGGCCCTAGCAGCCCAATAATGGTACCACTGCTGCTTGCTCTGCGTCCCGCTGTGTTTGCCTATGGGGCTTGGAAAGTCTTTTCTCACGTGCTAATGCCGACTAGGTGGGCTACATTGCTCAGGAGAGCTCTGGGAGGCTCAGCCACAGAAACGTCCAACAAAGAGTTAATGCCAAGTGAATGAGGCTTTGTGCTAGGGGATCCCCATGCTAACCACGCAGCAGGACTTTCTGTGCAGCCTCACGGCTGCGGCCTGTCTACCAGGGCTCAGCCACCTCCCCCAGGGCCTTCTGCATGGCTTTGTGCCCAGCCCCGTCTGGCAGGTGTCTCGTGCCTTCTCTCTGCTCCCTGTGGTCTCTGCGTACCTGCCCAGCAGGGGACAGCAGCCAGAGACCCTTGAGGCTGAAGGGATGCTGCTGGGTGGCTCATACCAGCCTCTGCCCAGCACTCCTGGGTGATGCGCCCACTGAGACAGGACACGCTAGCGAATCGCCAGCACCTTGACCCCCTCTAGCAACCAGTCGGAGCCCAGGTCTGTACATGCATGAGGCAGGTCTCTCACTGTGAGGAGCCAGCAAGGCCTCACGGCCCTTCCCCAGCCCCATACATGTCCGTCAGGCCCAGGGCCCTGTCAGAGGCCGTTGCAATGGCAGAATCTGTGCTGGGACAGCCGAATTTGGGGTTGGCCACCTCAGCCCCATCTACAGCTGAATGACGCAGCAAAAATGGGCCAAGAAAAGTCACCACTACAGTGATTGGCACTTAGGGGAAGCCAGACCCCCCACAAACTGACCAGCGCCCCTTCAGGGCGTTCCTCAGCTGCCACCAGACTCTCGCCCCCAAGGTCGCTCATAACACATTTCAAAACCAACAATCCTGCTCTCAAGCTGCTGCCCCAGGCAGCCAAGGGCTGGTGAGGCTTCTGTCCCCAGATCAGAGAGCAGCCACTGCCTGAGCACAGACACACAAGGGCCACCTCGGGGCACAGGAAACGGATGCTGTCCCAGATGCTAGCGAGCACCCTCCATTCTGCCCTGGCCCCCCTGCACTGTGTTAAGCTCCTGCAGCACTGGTTCCTCCCTTGGCCTGGGCACTGGCCCGCAGTCTGCTCTCTTTTCTGGAAACAGGGTTCCTCAGCAACCTGCCCTAGGCCTCTAGACCAGCACTGATCCCCGGAGATACCCTCCTCTCCCAGAACTTCACCCAAAGGAGCTAAGTTTACAGTTCCAGTTTAACACTAGCCGGGGCGCGCAGTCAGCACACGCTCAGACACTGTGCAGGGCCTACCACCTTTATGCTCTTTATACTAAATCATGTAAAGCACAGAGGAGTACAGATCCTATAAAACAATAACCCTACACACATGTCCGTGCCTCAGTTTCCTTACCACTCCAGGGCATTCCCTGCACTGTCCACATTCCTTGGGGCCATCTAGGCTGGGACCCTCTGCCCCAGGAGCATTCTGGGTTGCTTTTCCCACCTAGACTGGAGAGAAAGACCCCTGAGCAGCCTCTGCCCTTTTAAAACCTCCAGTCCCCTGTGGCAGGTGAAGGACCCCCAGCCAGCTTCCCCACATGAGCACCCACCGCTGTCATGTGACTTTGTTGCCCAGGGGCTAAACCAGTCTGCTGCTAAACCAGTTCCTCTGGGCAGGGACCAGTCTTTTGTCCAAAGTGAATAGTGTCCAACCATCAGGGGCGGCTCCAGGCACCAGCGCATCAAGCGCGTGCCTGGGGCGGCAAGCTGCGGGGGGCAGCCTGCCAGTCACTGTGAGGGCGGCATGCCTGCAGGAGGCTTTCGGCGGCATGCCTGCAGGAGGCCCTCCAGTCCCGCGGCTTCGGCGGCGGGGACGCCGATGGTGCGGCACTGGCGGACCTCCCGCAGGCATGCCGCTGAATCTGCATGACCAGCAGACTGTCCGCAGGCGTGCCGCCGAAAGCCACCTGCCTGCCGTGCTTGGGGCGGCAAAAAACACAGAGCCACCCCTGCCAACCATTGGGTACTTAGAGTCAAATACCGTCTCCTGACTTTGGAATTTTCAGCCCAATGGAGGCAAACATGCTGTGGATAAGGCAAAAGGCAATTCAAAATGGAGTTTGCAGCCTGATCCAGACACACAGGGTTCATAATCTCACACAGAATTCATCAACTGTACAGACATTTCCACTTCATCACAGATACCACACTAGGCCCTGTTGCCAGTAGAGCCCGAGGGCCAAAATTCAGGGTCGGAGCCGGATTCTGGGAGCCAAGCCCAGACAGTCCCAGGGGGACATTGAGACGCCTCCTTACGACAGCCACAGAACTTCCTGGTGCAGGGCTGCAGCACTCACTTACTGAGATAAGCCATTTCCATCCAGCACTGCCCTTGTTCCAGAGATGCACTGACTGACGTGTTGCCAGCTTCTAAATGAACAGTAACCACTCAGGAAAAGTCATGCACATTGCTGTGGACAGTTCAGAGACATCCCACCCTGCTAAGTGTGCAACAACTGCAGTCAGAAAAGTAAACAAAATGTGAGACTAAGTATGAAATGGGGAGGGGAAGGATCCTGAAAACCCTGCCGTGCCAATGTATAAATCAATAACTTCCCCCTCACCCAGGGCACCGCGTACAGCTCTGGTCACCCCGTCTCACACAGGCATGGAAAACATAGGGAATGATTTGGAGATGGGACAAAAATGAATATCCACCTGGAAAAAATTCTGCATGAGATGGGGATTCAAATGTTTTGAACTGTTTAGAGAGAAGAGAAAGGGGATCAGGACAGTGACGAGCAAGATGAGTGATAGAGAGAAGGTAAGTCAGGTGGCTCCTGTTCACCCTCTCTGCTAATACAGAGACAAGCTCAAAGGAATTTAATGACAGCTGATTTAAACCTGAGAAAAGGAGACACTTTACACATTTATACACTGTGAAATAATTATCCCTCCGAACTGATCAAAGCAAACAGCTTGTAAAATAAAAAAAACAAAAATATATTCACCGACGACATGGACAACAAAGGCTATTAAAATCCATCACACGCGACTTGCAAGTTTCTTCTGCTCAGATGAGCACTAAAATCCAAGAATCTTTACAAAGCATCATCTTCATTGACAACAGATCACAGACACTTCCTTAATGATGAAACAGCTCTGCATCTGGAAAGCTATTTCCTCAGGCTATTTCTAGCACTTCTTCTGTGCTTTGAGCAAATTTACTTTACAATTCAACATGTTCCTGGGAGTGAAAAGCACTTTCCACACACTGCAAGTTTTTATGAGTGGTTTGTGATGTACATCTCTCTCAGGAGCTATCAGTTCCCATTGTCATGAGACGCCAGCCTTTCTTTCCCTGTCTGACAGCAGCCCTAGCACATCAAACTAGAATTGCAAAAAGGAAGGTTTAAAGTCCCTTATTTAAAAAGTTAGATGTCTTTGCAGCTTTGGGGGAATGGAATAAATGGATCTGTTGTAACAATCCAATAACATGGCCTGATACCTTTTAAAATGGGCAATCCCAACATTCAGTTCCTTGTCAATAGCCACTGAGGCCTTCCAAATACTAACAAAACAGAACTGCTGCTGAATGTAACGGCACAGGTTACCAAAATAAGGCACTGTGCGCATCAGACCTTTGAGGAAACCTCTTATCACCTTTTGCTCCAGCTCTTCACAGTCAGTGGGTTTTATTGCTCTGATCTGAGTTCTAACAATTTTCTACATTTTTTTCATAGAGCCTTTAATCTCAACCTGTTTTACAGTCTTCTGGCCATATGTACAAGTGTCAACATACCCACTACTTAACTGCAGCCACCTCTGGGCTGAAATATGGCAGCTATTTAAGCAGCATATAGCCATAACACACACACACACACATTTAGGACAGGAAATGAAGAACCCCACATCTTAGTTATTGAGGCTTTGATTACCTATGTAGGTTGCTCCGTGGAGATATAGGATCTAAGTTCCTTCATTTCTGACAGCAAGTGCCGAGGAAAGATGCTCTGTGCTTTAGGACGGGCGCCAACCTTTAACTGAGGTGTGAGTTCGGGGGCAATACCCCTATGGCCAGGTTGTCCCATAATCCCCCCAGAGGGTTTCATGCACTTTTCTGGGATGCAGCCAAAGCTGGCCCATCCGAGATGGATACTGGTCTAGATGGACCCTGGGCTGATCAGCTTGACAATTCCTACATTCATGTGATGATGTGGAAGTCAAACAGTGCCATAAACCAGAACAGGAATCACGCTCTAGCCTTTTGGTTCAGCTCAGTTATAATCCTGACAGAAGATGTCTAGTGACAACAGCTACCAACAGTGGTTTGGCTTAATGTTTTCTCTGAGCTTGACCGATGCTTTTCTCCCCCTTGCCTGGCTTTAAGGAGTCAGTAATGTTAAAGTGCTTGTGGAGTGAGCTCCAATGAAAAGAGGAATCTCTGCCTTTGCTGTCATTTATTATTCACAGCTGTGAGAACTGGGTTGTTAATTGAGCAGAAGAGGGCCAATTATCCACTTTTCTCTTGCTTTTGTACCCTGGCTGACCTCCCTAGGAGAAACAGAGCGCAATGCAGACAGGTGTGAAGCTCAGGCACTCAGGGCCAGGGTCTGGAGCTAAGTTCCCTTGATCATTGAAAAACACAAAAGATGCTTCAGCATAGAACAGTGTGGTAGTGGTCTAGTAGAGCGCACTCCGGCCTGGGAGAGCTGAAGTCTCTTCTGCTTTGGGGCCAAAATAGGCAGCTCTCTTTCCCCTCCCAGCCATTGTCTGTCACATCTACAAAAAGAGGTAGATTAAGATTTATTGAGGCCCTGCTACAAAGAATATTTGCCCCCCCCCCCCCACCAGGGGTGCTGGGAGGGCCAGGGAGGCCATCCCTCCCCCACACACTTTTAAAAGTGTGAGGGCCATGCCCACCCACTTTTTAACATGAGTGTAGTAGCTTCGGGCAGATGCAGAGCGGCGGTGGGAGGGGCTGTGCTTCGTGATGGGGGTGATTAGCTCCATTGCCAGCCCATGAAGCGCAACCCCTGCCAGAGGCACCAGCCTCTTCCCAGTGAGGGGCCGAGGCGGGCCTT
The DNA here is from genome assembly GCF_013100865.1 of Trachemys scripta elegans. Taxonomy (NCBI): domain Eukaryota; kingdom Metazoa; phylum Chordata; order Testudines; family Emydidae; genus Trachemys; species Trachemys scripta. Next base: position 120,301,748 of record NC_048301.1, read on the forward strand.
AGTCCCCTTCACCACAGGGGCCTGCCCCCTGCTCCTCCTCTGCCCCCCAAGCCCCCTCCCGGCCAGCCAGGCTGGAAGCCAGAGCCAGGCTGAGAGAGGAGCCTCCCGGGGAGCCCAAGACCCTCCACCTGCCCTGGGCCGTACTCCGGGGGGTGGGGGGCGACACAGGCTGGGGACTGCTGTTGGGCACCCCGCCCAATACCCAAAGCAGGTGGATGGTCCGGGGAGCAAGGTACAGCGGTCCACTCTCTGGGTGGCTCTTTCCACAGCCTGGCTTCCAGCTTGGCCAGGGGGTAGGATCTGGGGAGGAAGAAGAGGAGCAGGGGGGCAGGGTCATAGCTCTGGCACTGGTGGCACCCCCCTACTTCTTCCCAGGTTCCGGCGCTCTTGCAGTGGCCCCCAAATTGGCTGAGGCAGCGCTTTAACGTGGCATGTGTAATCACGGCACAGCGCTGGGAGAGAGCTCTAAAAAACCCACCTCCACACAGGGCGCGGCTCCCAGCACTGGTGCAGTCTACACTGGCCCTTCACAGTGCTGAAACTTGCAGCGCTCAGGGAGGTGTTTTTTCACACCCCTGAGCAAGAAAGTTGCAGCGCTGTAAAGTGCCAGTGTAGACGAGCCCTTACACTGAGCACTTTCACCAGATTCTCACCTGCAGTAGAAGTGATACCGAGGCCCTGAGACTTAGTCGCCCTGCCCAGCACAGTAATGCTCACAAGGCAGCATTGCTTCGCTTCGCAGCACATTACGATCAAAAAACTGCACTGAGAATTTTTCTGTCCCTGGAGGCTTGCATACAAATAACTACCACCAGCCTCAGGGCAAGGAACCAGAGCCACTTCTTAAAACAATCCTTAACCAGCCTGACCGTTGCTGCGGCACTCACAGTACACGGATCCCCAGGCGCAGCCTGCTGTAACAGGGAGCGTCTCCTCCAGGGTGGCTGCAGCTCTTCCTGGTGCCTCCCAATGTGCAATTATTTATTAGGTGTCTTACAACAGTGCCTGGGAGCCTAGGCCAAGTCCACACCCCTGATGCTAGGTGCTGTACAAACTGATCAAGAGGTGGGCCCTGTGCTCAGGGCCACAGGGCCTAGTGCCCCCACAGCAGCACATACAACGAAGTATTGCAGGTCACAGGGAGCTTCGTTTCTGCATCTTATAGTTTAATATGTGTTGGGAAGGGTTGGAACCTTTCCATTTCTTGCATCATCAGCTCAGGAATGAGATTTGGGCAGGGACAACAGCAGGTGTTAGACGCTTACTCTCTACTACAGCAGCTGCTTGGCCCGCTCTTTGCTCTTCCCTCACAGAGTTTCCAAACAAACGCTGGGCCTGCATCTCACTGAATAGGAGTCGTTCTTAGTTCCATGGGATACGGAGCTCGGCTCCCGGACGGTATTCTGGGTTTATTTCCTCATTAATCTCATCCCAGTCTCCCCCTATACATTGCAGTGGGCATTCCCTTCCCCAGTTGTTGGGGTGCACGACATGGCTGTGGTTTGCTAGAGGCTGGGGCAATGCGAAGCAAGGCAGTATGATCTCAAGATGGTGCCTCCCCCATTCTAGGGAAGGCAAGTGCTGCTGAGTGAGGGACAGGGCACACGTGTGAGCTGCTGGACTTTGAAGACATAGCGGTCTCAGCCCCTGCACTGGGAGACCCCTGAGACTGCCACAGCTTTAGAGGAAAACTTGCTGTGGCTACATATTTATTGCACCTGGAATAAACATCACTCTGCATATGACACATGTGCATCCCAACAGCGAGGCTGGCAGACCTGGGCACCGCTGGGGCACTCAGCCTTCACTCATAGGCTCAGCACCATGGGCATGTTCGAGGTTGGGGAAAGGAGCAGCTTTTGCAGAACATACGCGTAGGGGAGATCAGCACCCTGAGCAATGCGCTGGAGACCTGCAGGGGGTGTTACGAGAGCGTCTTACATGCCCAGCCCTGATGGTTGCCAGCCTGGCGTTTGCAGACCTGTGCTAGTTTCTTTGGGCCCTCAGTCAGAAAAGTTCTGGGCTGCATGCTGGGATTTGAATGCCAGGGGCTCCCTCTGTTGGTGCTAAATGGTAGCTGCTGTTCTCTTGTATTCTAATCCCCATACACAGAAGCTGTTGCCCGGTTATCGTCATTTGTGAGTTTGCCTTAAAAACACCCAAGGAGCAGTTCATTGTGTTTTTCAGAAGAGGAATGAGGGGTAGCTTTGCACGTGCTTTTCCCAGGAACTCAAGGGCTCCTGTGAAGGAGGGGGACCTAAATGGGAATCTGCTACCTCCTCTATCACCTGGGAGATAGGATTTCTCCATTCAAATCCCTTCTAAAGGGGCAGATGCATGATTCAAACCAGGAAATCCAAGGATTGCCCACTTCCTAAGCAAGCACCCAACCACTGGAATATAGAGTGATCAAGAGTTCTGGGCTGTCCCAATTCATACTTAGGTAAAGGGGAACAGCTCCAAAAGGCAAGCCTGAGGGACTCCCTGTTCAAATGAACCACTTTTGCCAGCAGAGCATGAACTTGAACTAAGTAAGCCAACTTCCCAGGCAAGTGCTGTAACCACTGCACTATAGCCAGGTTCCGGGGCTTAAGCCTTGCTTTGACCCAATTAATAGTTAATTAAAGTGGACCAGTGTCAACAGGAAAGTCAGGGCAACTCCCTGTTCAAATTCCCAGCTTACAGCCAGGGGAGCAAGTGAGCACTGTAACCACTGCACCCTAGAAGGCTTCCCACAATGGAATCTTGCTTTGGCCCAATTAATAGTTAATTAAACTGGAACAACTTCAACAGAAAGGCTGAGCTCCCTGTTCAAATCCTTTTACTCCAGCTGGCAGATAATGGAATTAAACTAGGGAACTTCACAGCCTAGCAGAGCATCCTCACCACGGCATCACAGAAGGGCTTTCCCTACTAGAAACGTCTTTTGGGCCAATTAATAGTTAATTAAAGTGGAACAGCTTCGAACAGAAAGCCACCATTGTTCAAATCCCTTTTTTTGAACTTTTGGAGCAAACGTTGATGCCAAGTGAGCTTGGGCACCAGCGGAGCAGGAGTTTGGCAGCACCTAACTCCCTGTGTGGATCTGACTTTGTGTGCCAATGGAGTGGCACAAGTGTGCCCATTCTTGGCTTCCCTGTAAGTCTGCGTGAGGGCCTGTGGCATGTACTGCGCACACACGGTCTCAGTTAGGGTGACCAGACAGCAAATGTGAAAAATCAGGACGGGGGTGGGGGGTAATAGAAGCCTATATAAGAAAAAGACCCAAAAATCGGGATTGTCCCTATAAAATCAGGACATCTGGTCACCCTAGTCTCAGTTCACTCCCCAGTTCAGCACTGGATGCCTGCTGCCTGTACCTCCACCTGCTCAGTACGAGTAACAAGATTTGAAGGTAGGTAAGTGCAGTCCAACCCAACTGCAGCTTTTTCAGAGTCAACAACCTGTGTCTCAATGGTATCTTTATTGTACAGCCACATCCAGCTGGGGTGGGGGTGTAAAGGACACGGGGTCACATGCCCCCCAAGATTTCTGCCAGTGTTTGCCAGCCCTGCTCAGTCACATGGTGTGGCTGGCCCCGCTCCCTGGGCGGCAGCTGCTGGAGCCAGAGCTGTGTGGGGAGAGACGGGAGCAACAGCTGGGAGCTGCAGGGAGAGGCCACTGCTTTCTAGGAGGGGAGCCTGAGGGCAAGGGGGTGGCAGCCAAACCTTTACATTGTGCCCCCCCTACTATTAGCAGGTGCAAGGCATCTCTGCTCAGGCTCCCCACCTGCACCCCAGCCCCAGATGTGAAAGCCAAGCAGGCCAAAGACTCAAGGTGTGAGGGAGCCCTGCAGTACACAGGCCAAGCATGGCCCGAGTAATGGGAGAGCTGGGGGGCAGGGTTACCGAATGCATGTGAGGGGTTAGGGAGCTGGCACAGGAGGCTACGTGCCCGAGCGGGCAGGCTCCTGGCAGAGAGGAAGCCAGCGCAGCCAGGGTATTGCTATGGTACCCTTTCCAGTGAGGGACCGGAGTGCGGTGGGGGCAGCAGAGCAATCTGCGCCTCTCCCCAGGCCAGGACGGGAGCAGGTGTTTAGTCCCAGGCTGCAGACAGAGCAGCCCAGCGTGGCAGCGCAGGGCCCTGCTTGTGTGCACTCCACATGGGGGCAGCCTGCGGACCCAGCTGGGCTCAGCCTGGCTCCAGTCACCGCCATGGGCCTGCTTGCTGTCAAAATCAACCCTGGGGAGAAAAGAATTGGTGCTTCGTGGTCCTGGGCTGCTAGCCACTGCCAAGCTGCTGCGGGAGCAGCAACCAGCCCCATGCAGCCTCTGCTCCTGGCCTGGCAGCTGGTGCCTCTCTGCAGGGTGTGGCTGGCAGGTGCATCCCTCTTTGGTAACAGTGATTCTAGCACTTACACAGGCCATGTGGCACTTGGGCCCCGCTGAGCCTGTCCCTGCGGGAAGCAATTACTGACGGGTCAGCGCCTGCAGACACTAGGGCACCAATGGATTTGCATGGCTGCATAATGTGTTGGGCTGCCAGGGCTGGCTCCATGGAAACTGCCCTGTGAGGAGGGGCCTCAATCAGGAAGGGCCGGGTCTCTGTCTCTGCCTGCTTCCCCCTGACCAGCCTTTGCCAGATTCCAGCCAAAAGCCTCTTGTGTTCCAGCCCGTGGCTGATTGCCCTTTGGACAGGCCTGTTCTGCGCCATGGGGGGCAGGTGTGATGGCTCCTCCCCTCGCCCTGGCAGGACAGCCGTCTGGAAGGGGACGGTTGGGCACAGGCAGCCGGTCAGCGCACAGATGGCCTTTTGGCAGCAAGCCACCCTGCTATCTGCGCTGGACTCTCCCCCTGGGCTGGGAAACGCTGTGCACAGGATGGCAGGTCTGCACGCGCACTGCATTGTGCTCACAAGACGCTGCTGGCAGTCACCATGGACCCCCAAGGTGGCCAATCAGGCTGCGCTGTGTGGGTCCTGCTCTGAGCTGCGGGGGCACCAGCCCCAGCTATTTCCTGGGCCTAAGCAGAGGCACTCGTGCAGCAGCACGCCGGTTCTGGGTGAGGAACGTTCCTGCATTCCTCTGCCTGCTGCAGGCTGACCTGTGTGCACAACGAAACAGCAACATGCCCTGAGCTGGAAACCAGTTCAGCTGAGGCCAAGCCCGACAAGGGTACGTCCCTGGCCAGGGAATGCCAGTGAGACAGGCACTAACGAGGAGCAAAATCACACTCCCTAGGCCTGGGCTTTGGAAATTGCCTGGCTCAGTGAAGGGGGCTGGGATGTCCTCATGGCAGGTCTACACTACACTAGCAGCCAGTTTGTGCTAGCCTCTGACCCCTTTCTACTAGCCAGGTGCTGCTGGTTTAAGGCTAGCACCTGTCACAAGGGGACTGCAAATTCTGCTGGAGAAATCCCCCCCGCCAGCAGCAAGTCCCCACCCAGGCAGGCAGCAGCCTCCCAGGCCTCTACCCAGCACTAGCTCCCACTGTGTTCACCTTGAGAGCTGCATCACAGGCTGCAGAGCTGCTGCGCCAACCCCTGCACCTGCCAGGCCCCAGCCTAGTGCTGCCACCCTCACCCTCCCTGCCCCAAATAAAATAGTGGACCCAAAATCATGGGTTTGGGGGTTTTTTTGATCGAGCTTGTGATTGTTGAAACCCTCCCCTGCCCTCAGCCCACTGCATGTGTTCGCACGTGTCTGGATGGCAGCAGCGTTACCAACCCTCGCACGTTAGGAGTGAAGCAGTTAGGGGCCCAGCAAAGGAGCTCGTGGTAGAGGCAGCCCTGAGATCAGCACAAGGAGATGGTGAGAGACAATCCTTTCCCCCACCCTTACAGTCTAGTGCCAATCCCGGGGGAACGGGTGGGAGTTCGGTAGGGCCAGCCTTAGGGAAAAGGCACCCTGGCCAAACTTGCATTTTGGTACCGCCCATGGGCTCCCCAGGCAGGGCTGGCTCCAGGCACCAGCCATCCAAGCATGTGCTTGGGGCGGCGCCTGGAGGGGGGCGGTGCTCACCTGGGGAGACGGGGGCGAGCTCGCCGCCCTCCTCCCAGCACTCCGGGCAGCCAGGGAGAGCAGGACTGCGGCCACGCTCCCCGCTGGGGGGCGGCAAAAAAGCCAGAGCCGGCCCTGTCCCCAGGCTCCCTTCCTGCCAACCCCTGCACTGTGCCCCCATTGTGCCTAATGCCTGCTCCCCCTCCTGTGCCCCAATTCCTACACCCCCTTCATTCCGAGCCTGTCCCCCCTGCGCCCTAACCCCTGCCACCTTCACCCCATCCCTGCACCTCCCTCCTGGCCCAATCCCTACACCTCCCTCCTGTGCCCCTAACCCCTGCACTGTCCCCTTTATCCCAACCACTGACCCTCCTATGTCCCCTTCACCCCAACACCTGCCCCCTCCTGGGCCCCTAACCCCTGCATCCCCCTCCTGCACCCACATGGGAAAACTGACCTAGATTCACAAAGCAGCTGGCACTGCTGCTCCTCCGCCCACGCGGCCCTAGGAGCTGTGAGGGGAGAGCAAGGAGCGATGTCAGGCTCCCTGCACCCAGGTCACTTTCCCTGCGGGCTGCGTAAGGGGAGGGTAGAAGAGCAGCAGCTCCTGATGCCTCAGCACAGCGCACGTAGGGAAAGTGACCTGGATGCAGGATCCCTGGTGTGTGCGTTGGGGGGACCATGTGAAGGAGTGTGTGTGTGTGTGTGTGTGTGGCCGAGTGTATGAGCGTGCTGTCTCTTTAAGAAAGCACTCAGGGTCAGGAGCCTGAAGGCATGTTCAGACACAAGCACCCAGCAGCTCTGGACCCAGAGAGGCAACAGCAGTAGGAGGTGGAACTGGGTCAGCTCAGGCCAACCACATGCCAACTAGATGAGGACCACTGTTAACCCCTGCTGAGCTAGGCAAGCCGGGTAGGGTCAGGCTCCTGATCTGCCTTCAGCCTGAAGCTTCAATCACATGCTGGTGCTGGAATTCCCAGATGTCAGTTGTTCTCTGCTCACAGGCACCATCTCCTGGTGCTTAGCCTCACGCATACTGACCCATAAGTGCCGTGCCCAGCTTCTGTTGACAAGTACACAAGAAAAATGCAACAGAAAAGAAATATTAGAAAATTACCAACTTCACTGTAAATACTATCACTCTAGTTCTGTCACTGAGGTCCCTCCTGTACTGCCTTGAACTCAGCCCCTTCAGCTGCACAACACAGACATCCTGTTGCACCATAGGCATGAGCAGGAGGAGGGGAGTTAGTCATGCTGTTCTCCCCTCTATGGACCAGGCCATGCAGCAAGACATTGCATAGCCAGCGAGTTACCCCCGTGTGTGAGATGACCATGGGCTGCTGGGCACTGGGATTCATGGGCTCTCTTTTTGGCACTGGGAACAGCTTGTGCTCTAGTGGTCAGACAGGGACAACTGTAACAGGGCCCATGTGGATCACCCGCAGGGACAAAGCCAGGATCAGCCTCTAGCCCTAGCAGAGTCAAACCTCTGTATATGGTCTGGACAGAGTGCGTCTGGTAGTACGGCTCACAGCAGCACTAATCTGGCACATCCCTTCTGAAAGGCTGCATGGTAAAGCAGAGAAGTAGCTTCAAGCAGAAGGGTTTATATCACTTTTTATTTTAATTCCCAACTCTAGGTGTTCTTTTGATTCATGTAATTGTCCAGTTATTTTTGAAGCCTGCTAAGGAATGAGCCTGTGTAACACCACCACAGTGTACTTGGACAGCGTACTTCCTTCTATCAGGAGGAGTTTTGTTTAATATGCTTTATTCCTGTATTATGGGAGAGTGTGACCAGAAGCATGGCGGCACACAACCCAACCTTGAATACAGGCCTTCAAGCACTGGCATACTCAACCGTCACAACTGCCAACAACACACTGATCTCTGAACTTGTGGCCTGCAGTAAGGAGGGGAATGAGAAAGGTGGCACTTTGCAGACACCAGCTCATCTTCACCTGGGGATAAGAGCATTCTGAAATCGCATGTTCTCTCCGTGGAAACAGTTCTTGCTAATGTTGGAGCGTCTCAGCCAGCAGCAGTAACTGTGCCATGGTTCCAAACTCAGCCACTTAGCCCTGTGATGAGGAAAACTGTCTTCAACGGCTGGTGTTTGGGAGGTATAGGGTTAAAACCCTAAACCTTGACAACTGGAAATCAAACTCTCCTTTCTGATGTAGGGAAGATTCTGAATCTCACTGAAGCAAGCCAGGACAAAGGTCACCTAAGAGAAACAAGCTAGAATGAAAGAGGAAGTCTGTTCCTAGGGGATTGAATGGAGACAGGCATGGTGGTGCTGAAATTGACAGATGAGAGTCTAGCCACAGGGGCAGGCCAAATGAACAGCACAGTAGGAGATGGAGCAGATGGTCTGGCAGAAGTTGCAGCAGAAGCACTGACAAGGCTGAGACTGTGTTCAATATGCAGCGGGGAGAATACAGTCAACTTTATAGACTAGTTGAAAGATGTGCACAATAAAACCTCCACCCCCAAAGCTCCCATGGGCCTGTTACCCCTGGGACCTCCAAGTCCCAAGACTTGGGGAGGTGCCTCTTTAAGGCAGGACATTTTAGCATATTTAGATTAAATCTCATGAAAAACTCCCTAACTGTAAGAACAGTGGGACAATGGAACTGATGCCTGGGATAGTCATTGAAGTGCCTTTCCTGGAGGTTTTCAAAAGGAGGCTGGGTAGCCATCTACCTTGGATGGTTTAGACCAGAGGCTCTCAACCTTTCCAGACTACTGCACCCCTTTCAGGAGTCTGATTTGTGTACCCCCCCCCCCGTTTCACCTCACTTAAAAACTACTTGTTTAGTACAATACTCAGACAAAAATACAGACGTGTCACAGCACACTGTTACAGAAAAATTGCTGATTTTCTCATTTTTACCACAGAGCTATAAAATAAGTCAATTGGAATATAAATATTGTACTTAGATTTAAGTGTATAGTATAGAAAGCAGTATAAACAAGTCGTATGAAATTTTAGTTTGTACTGACTTCGCTAGTGCTTGTTATGTAGCCTGTTGTAAAACTAGGCAAATATCTAGATGAATAGTCTTCCAGGGGGTACAACATGTGTACTCCAGGGGTATGTGTACCCCTCGCTGAGAACCACTGGTGTAGACCCAACAAATCCTGCATCTTGATAGGGGGCTAGGCTAAATGACCTTTGTGGTCCCTTCCAACCCCACAGTTCTATGACTAGTGGCAGATTACAGAGCCAGCATCTCAAAATGTGCAGCATTGGAAACCTTTCTAGATGCATTTGTGGGAATGGGGAATCACAGTGGACACAAACGTCATCTCTATAAAGACAAATGCTAGGGCTGGCAGCAAAATACTCTCACCCAAAAGAGCAGTTTGCTTTCAGATCCACCCATCTTTCTACGACAGCCCACAACAGTTAGATGTGTCTGTGGACAGTGCTCAGCTGAGAGCACAGATTTTTCAGTGGATGTGTTTGCAAGAAGGAACCCCTCATATTTCAGCAAAATCTTAAGTTAACACTGTTTAGTGCTAGAGATGGAGCACCTATCTAGGTGCTTGCATGGTACCTGGTCACCACCCAAGCACTTGAAGAAATGAATCTCTTTCCATCCCGCCCACCCATAGGAGACTTAGTCAGTGGGGCTTTGGTGTGTGTGTCCATGCGCAGGAGCAATGGTGTTACACGTGTGGAGAACTTGGCTTTCCCAAGTGTTTTCCCATCCTAGATTTTAAGGCCAAAAGGGACCATTGTGATCGTCTGACCTCCTGCAGAACCCACAACCACAGGACTAACCAGAATTAATTCTTGCTTAAAACTAACAGCTGTGGTTGAATAGGGCATACATGAGTAGGAGTGGTTTTGCATTTAGTTCTGCATGTGACAAGGCCTGTAGTCATACCTGGGACGACAACAATTCTCCTCTTTCCAAGACCTTTTTCTTCTGCAAATAGGATGGAGCTGATTGCAAGGTATAACAGCCAAACTATCTGGCTCAACCACCGTCATGAGCAGGCAGCTATTACCCATGCTGTACTGTTCCTGGTGTTGTATGTGCACACACGTAAGACTTTTCTACAAGCGCTCATGCAGATAGCACTCAAACATGAGAGCCTTTTCAGTCCAAGAGGAAGAACTTTCAAAGCCATGCAACCTCCTTCCTTCACACTCGCCAGAACTAAGTTCTAGATAACTTTTCCTACTATTTAGCTCCATTTGGAGACTTCCCTCTCCAAAACAAGCATTGGGCAAGCCAAGAATGCACCTTCTGGGACTATCCAGTCTAGTCCCATTTTAAAATGGAGTAAATACACAAACCATGATGGAGAGAGGTGTGGCAACAGCAAAGCCAAAGGAGCGAGAGAAACAGGGACCATTAGACAAAGAAATCATGCTAGGAATGCTCTTTACACCTCGTCCCGTTCTAGCTCATGCTCCAGACGCTGTTCTCGTCTTTATCTGATAGTCTTGCCCAACAATGGAATTTACTTTTATTTGTACAAATTTCTGTTCTAAGTATTTACTGTTTCCCACTATCGTGAAAATGACTCATCAAAATACATTTGTGCCCTCTAAAGGTCTAGTTCAGATGTGCAAAAAAGAAACTCAAATTGAAAAATTCTGCATTTTTCTAATTTAATAGAAATAACCAAAACAAAGTGGTTTTCAAACAATGCTTTAAACTGATCTAGTACAACTTCTACACCACATTCCAGAGCATTTAACAAGAAATATTTACAGGCAGCTAGTGTATTAAATAACCATGAAAGAAAAAAGTTGCCTTTATTACACACCAGCAAAAAACACAGGAACAGAACAATTAGAAACTGTAACTGTTAAAGTTAAATATGATTATTCAGATAATACAATACCACAGAAACAGCACTTTTTGAAGAATCATACTGAAGGATGAGCAAAGTTACCTATGTGCAAAAAGAATACCAGTTTAATTGCCGGAAACAAGAAATTATTGAGATTGCTGTGAATTTAACCCTTCCATGAGTATGCTTACATATAAAATTAAAACAGGCTTGCAACTGCACAGATCTTTATAGGCTATATACATGTTTCAGGATGTTTTGAACTTAAGAAATGCTCACATTTGCAGACCATTACCAGACATGCATTTTATTTTTGTATTCCTTTAAATTTAGATCACACTAGAGTGAATGCTATAATAAGCAGACTTATAAAATTCTTTTAGTACCTTTCCTTGTATAAATTCAGTTAATTTTAAAGAAGGCAGCCTTCAGTTGTAAAGATCATTCAATAGAAAAGGGCAAAACTGTATTTCATACATTTAATAGTTCAGTTACAATAAAGATATCCAAATTAACTGCAATTTTTGAAAACTATTTTGATTCAGATACATTAAAAAGCATATAAAGGAGGATCCGAGTAGGCAAACACAAGGAATTAAGATGGAAGTGTTACTGTACATGCATTTTGACAAAGTAAAAGAAATATCCATATCTGAAGTTACAATGTATATGTTTAGTCTGAAATATGTCTATGTAAACTGTGGCATATACATTTTTTAAAAAAGTACCTCCATTATTTACTCAAACACCTACTTTTTAAAAAAATATGTAACTTTCCCCAATTTTTAAAATAAAATGCCACACTATATTGTCAATAACTCCTGCACACTCTGTTTTAAAAGCTAGACTTGGTGATATGCATACAAACTTTCCTATAAAACCACTATCCAAAGGAAAGGATTCCTGTCATGCTAATAGGCAACAGACAAAGCAGTTTTATTGCTTTTTCCAAGGAAGAGAAGAAGAAAACAAGAAAAATAGCCTACACATCCAGTACATCATACACGCAACTTTAAAACACTGTTGCCATTACCTAAGCTTAAATAGGATCAGCTAATAAACTAGGTTATACAACAGAATGGTAAGTTTGGGTTAATTATAAAGATCGCAGTTCTGGTAGCTTGCAGAAATGTTTATAAAACATTTCACTGATCCAGTGTTGAGTATGTTGACATACCATCAGTGCCATACCACATAATATTAATGGTGACATTTCACAAGAAACAAGCTATCTACACTTAACAGAGCATTTCTACTTTTAAAAGTTAGAGGAACACCCTTTTTGGATAGTAACTCAGCCTTAACATTACATGGTAGGCGATTTAATTCCAGGGCACAGTTAAGTAAGAGAACTGAACCTATGTAGCTGGTTAAATTAACACTAATCACTAGTAATTACATGGCAGGATACCTGCTGAGGTAATTGAGAAGTCCACAATTAGCACACTGTACACACTTTTCACTCCTGTTTCAAAGCAAGTTATCTTTTACTTCTTTGGATTAATTTAAACCTCAGAACCATTTACAACAAAAAGTGAGATGCAAATGATCTTTTTACAGGAGCATTTAAAAATCAGAGCATATAGTTACATCACATGCCAAAATATCTTCTTGCTATCACATTAGAACATTGCAACTGTGCAGATAAACTATGATGCATGCACAGTGCACCCCAATATCTGCTACAAGGCTTATCCTTAATGTAAGGCATGTTCTAAATTCCAATGTAGCTCACAACTTATTTGCATCTATTGCACACACATCCTTCAGTACCCATCAACTGCCAAACAGGCTACTCCGAACGTTCCAGATGTTAATACAAAATTAATAGATTTGCTATTAAGTAAAATATGCAACCCGGCACAAATACGTTTTGGCTGAGTGAACTCTGAACAGTTGTAGGATAAATTTATTATCACAGTCTAAGGGAGTAAGAAGCAGGTTAATGTAGCTTATATATCCGTCAGCATCCTTTATGAATGGAACCTAGCTAATTCCAAAAAGTTACTGACTTAGTATATTCGGCGTACCAAAAGGGAAAGAAAAAATGAAAAATATTTACTTGATTGAATTGTTCTTCGTTCTCATTTACTTGATTGGACTGTTCTCATTAATTTGTTGTACACAAATTAAGAAAATTTAAGATTTCTTGCCAACAGTTCAAAATTTCATATAATCAAAAGCAATCTTTATGGTCATCTAGAGATGAAAGGAAAAACAACTTTTTAAAGTTTACTGGATAACGTGCAAGAATAAAACTTGAAACTGTGACCAGGATCAAAGCTCAACGTCACTAACTGTGGTTTGTAGCTGGAACTAATGGAATACAGGCTACTTTAAAGTTTAACAAAATTCCTTATAGTGAGTCTACCTGTTTATATAGAGAACAAATCTAAAGTGTCTGAGAGGTTATTTCAAAACGTTAAGACATCTGCAGAATGTAGAGTTTAAATGCCATAAAAAACTAGCAACACAAACTGAAGACAATTCACAAAATCTCATTTTCCACTGTTAATTTAATAGCAAATATTCCTTTTCAAATTGACAAGTTTTTCTGAGATAAACTAGAAACTGCACAACGAATAGGTGATGAGTGTAGTCATTAAGTGATCTAATCTTACCAACAGGTTAGAATTTCCTACGCACACTTCCCATCCTTCTCTTCTGACACTCAAAGATTTAACAAAATGTCACTACATGAACGTACATATGTACATTATTAAAGAAGTTGGGAAACTACTTTTTGTATTCAAATAGAAATGGTTTATAATGACTACATTTAATGGGGCAAAATCCTTTGAGAAAACGTTACCATTTGAACAAAATAAAACAAAAGGATCCAACAATTTTGTTCAAGTGTAATGTTTAAGGTAACCTAAGGAAGTAAGACAAAGCTGTAAATGCCTTCAAATCCCTTCCAATATTTTAGAAGGGATTTAGTCACATGTGAATTTATGTTTCTCTATGTAAATAGAAAATTAATCTTAAGTGTTTTGCATAAAGAAATTTTTAGAGCATCATTTATGTTGATTCAATACATTTTTTGCTAAAAATATTTAGCTCTACTTTATGGTTAAGTTAAATCTTTCTTTACATGCAACGTTTGTCATATGAATCGCTCATGCTGAAAATAATTCATTTGCCACAGATCTGCTGTATTTAAGCAAAATTTCATGGCAAATTTACATTCTGGTCACCCTGATCTGGTCTGCGTTCACACACAGGACTGTTTCATCTTATTCTAACAAAAGATTCCTCTCTACATAGGCTAAAAATTACATTTCTTAGTGCCAATCCTTGCAGATCAGGCCAGTAGAGGAAGTTTAACCAGTTCATTGTGCTGGTATGTCTACCCACAAATGCTGCAATCAAGGCAGTTTTAAATTGGAAGGTATAAGTAGAGGTGCCTACTTTATACAGAGTTTGGATAGGCACTGATCTATTTTCAGAATTCAACCAGAAATCACTCAAAATTTCAAACCCTGGTCCGTGCATGTGCTCCATTTTGTGGCTGGATAAGTAACCCAATTTCAACAGGTTTATTCTAATCTTTCTAGGTATTTCACTCATAAGCTGCTTCTGAAGAAAGTTCTGAGTGGTTCTCTAATAAAATTAGATAGAACCTCAATATGAATGCAATGTTAGAAATAGACAGCATATATTACAAATCTGTTCTTGATAGGAACATTTGTAAGAATACATATAAGCTTAAAAACAGCTCAGCAAATGTTGCTGAGCTGTAAAAAATTTCAGTCCACTATTTACAAATAAGACAAAGTGAATACAGAAAATTTTACACATTTGGTAGTCAGGTTATTGTTTGCCAATAGTGGTCTATCGGAAACTGATATTAAGGAAGACTGGAAAATCAGCAGTTATCTTCTCAGTCTAAATGTATAAGTATAGAAAATTACATAACTAATATTGGCGGTATCTGCCTCTGCAGGGGGATTTGGAAGAGAGAATAAAATCCTAAGAATTCCAACAAGAAATGCATTTAAGTGTTCTGTGTATAGGACTCCATTAATAAATATACATGAACCCTACTGAAAAGCATTCATTGCAACCAGGCCTAGTCCTGCATGTATTAAGAACGCACACTCCTGCACTTGCCAATTTAGAACAGTTTAATGATCATTTGTAATGTTTCTATACATAAAACGTTGTAAAGAAAGTGGAAGCTAGATATCTGAATTAACACAGAAGATCAGTTACTCACAACATCACTTAAATGAGAAGGTGATAAAAGCAATGATGCAATTCACACTTAAATTCACACAAAAGGGGATGTTTTAGCAAAGTTTCTTACAGTTTAGACGGCAGTCCATCGTGAAAGTGATATACAGTTGCTGTATTGGTCCAGTCTTGCAGAAAAGTTCACTAAGCAGTATGGCAGTCCACTTATCTGTACAAGGAGCATCCTATATCACCTCTGCATCTTTATCAACATTCACCCACCTCTAACTGTGAGAACATGCCGAGAGTGTCCTCGGGAAAAGAAAAGGGAATTCCAAATAATCCAACCCCACAAAAAATTACAACCAAACTTTTCCCCCTTTGACAAGAATGTTTCTGTACACATATTTTTTGTAATCTAATACTGTCTAAAAGCTATCAGCTTCTTCAAAATGACCACTGAAGGCATGATGATATTCCAGGAACACTTAAATAACAGTTTTTACAATAGGTTTAGGTCCATATTATCAGATTACTTTATATGCACTGGTCTTTCATCTGATTTTAGACGTTTTCTACGTGGCTGTATAAAATCTTCATCGGAGTCCTCAGTTATTTCACCATCATCCTCTTCCTGCTCAAATTCAGGCAAAGGCTGGAAGGTCCTGTCTGGGTAGATCTCTGTAAGTTTATCTTCAAAGTACAATGCAACTGCCTTCCCTGCCTGTGCTACTTCTGAATCAGCCTGCAAATAAAAAAAAAAAAAAAAAAAAGGAATATTCACCTGTTGGTAATGCACATCCCTTCACCAAGTGTGCGTGGTCTGAAACGCTTACCTTCAAATTAATCTCTTGTGTTTCTGCATAAACTTGAACAACTTTCATCATCTAAAAAGGATACCAGAGTCAAAAAAAATGAAATTATAATCCTTTCTAAAGTTATGAGATTGCACAGGGTTGGATGACTAAAGTTAGCCATAACAGGAAAAACAGATTGTTATGACCAGATAAGTATAGTTCTAAAATTCAATGTCGTATAGGTCACCCTCTTTATAAGGCTGGTTCAAAATCTATGGTTCGTGAACCTTTGGCAAGATATGAAACTATCGTATAATAAGCTGCTCCCGGTCATGTTAAAACACATTATACTAAACGCTCATGACAACATTCCTTTATGATAAAACTCAGTTGCCCAGGATGTCATCATGGAAAGCAAGTGGTCTATGTTTCAATCATAACAGAAGAGCTCCTGTATAAATCTTGTCTATAAAAGAAATGAGAATGCGTTCTTGCAGGATCCATTTCCACTTTGATTACCTTCATGTGTCAAGCTATAAAAATGCAGGAACTGTATCTGAACCCGTGTCATGAGTAAGGATCTGATTTATGTCATGGTGGCCACCACTGTCATGGAACTGTACATTTTGCCATTTATATAGACCCTGCTGCCACACATTAACAGTTCATTAGTTCACTGTGCTCTAGTCCTCTTTGAAAGGGAATTCCAAATAATCTAACCCCACAAAATATTACAACCAAACTTTTCCCCCCTTTGACAAGAATGTTTCTGTACACATTTTTTGTAGACTAGAGACTTAGATTAAAGCCAATTAATGAACTTTTCATGTGGACCCTGTTGCCCTGCATTAAAAGTTGATTAGTTTGCTTTGATCTAGTTCTGTTTCAAAGAGGACTAGATCAGTGTGAACTAATAAACTGTTAATGCACGGGAGGAGGGTCCACAAGGTGGCCACGATAATAGCATGAAATTCTCTCTCTTTTTTTTTTTTAAACTGTGACCGTTCTGTGAATTATGCATAATTTTACTGTGACAAAATTGTATCCATAGTCATGAGTGGTCGGACCACCTCAGCTTCCAGAATAAGAGTCAGCACTTGAGACTCCAAACAGCTAAGTCTGAAGAGTCCTTTTAAAGAACCACTGTTCCCTGGAGCCTCCTGCTACTCTTGCCATAGTTACACTATACTTCCTAAGAGCAGCAGAAGTGGTTTCCTCCAGAGCGGAGGCTTCATTCACTCCCTAGATCAAACAGCTTTGAGAGATGCACTTTTTTCATATTCCCCATTAACCTCCACCTGACAGAGGGTTATAAAGAGGTCATGTCCCATGTCCTTGTGCCTAAGTCTATTGTGCAAATGTGCCTCATTCTAAAACTTGTTTTTAATGGTTATTTTCACTATTCCAGTATTTTACGTGAGGCTCAGTCAGTTTTAAACATAGGTTTGTTTCCTCCAAAGGGCCTCTCTCTGTGCAGAGGACAGAAATGCTATTTAAACATCAGAAAACTGAAGTTACACACTGAGAACTATCAAGGTCATTTCACCATCACTAGGGCCCATGCAAGACAATTCCCTACAGTACATTCTGCAGGCCTTCATGTGATCTTGCTTTAAGTGTCCCAGAGATGGTCATTCCCCCCCCACTTCTCTCCAGGACTGTTCCATATTCCAGGGGCTCAGCATCAAGGACGTTTCTGTGACATTCAGATTAAGTTTTCCTTTTGTTTGTTCCACTTTATTACTGCTATACTCTACACCACCTTAAGTGGTACCTCCCCACTAGGGATCACACTCTTCAGCTCTTCATGTGAGCGAGTTCTTCAGTAACTGGTGAGCAAATGTCCCACAGCTGCTGGCGCATCTATCCACATTCCCCAGAAAAGTTTTACATCCCTGTGTGGGCTACCAATTTAACATCTGCTTCTGTGCCAGACTAGACACCTATGAGCCAGAAGAAGAGAGAACTGCCAGATCTTTTGGGGACTAATAGAAAGCCTTTTGGGGCTCTGCTTACAGTTATGAAAGCCTGACTCTGGGAGCTCAGGAAGAGACAACCAGTAGTTCTCTCTAGATACACTTTTTTCCTTACCAGGACAAGTTTATGGCATAATATTGATAAGCAA
The DNA here is from genome assembly GCF_013100865.1 of Trachemys scripta elegans. Classification (NCBI taxonomy): domain Eukaryota; kingdom Metazoa; phylum Chordata; order Testudines; family Emydidae; genus Trachemys; species Trachemys scripta. The sequence continues at coordinate 120,319,641 of NC_048301.1, forward strand.
TAATAGTATATTCCATTTTGACATAATTTGGAATATTTTGGGGGACTACCCAATTTATGCCACGCCACAGTTCTCAGCAACGGCCACAATCCAGTCAACATGTGCCAGCCAGAAGGCCTTAGCAAATAACTGCTCCCACACATCATGAATTTAATCCATAAGTACAGCTATTGCAGAGTTCACAACTTCCCACAAACACATGTAAAAGTTTTCCTTCAGTGCACTTTATCGCCCCTTCTAACTAAAACCAAAGGCAAGATCTGTCATTAATTGGTTTGTATTTACTTATAAAGGGCCCGAGACTGCATCTGCTCCAGACATGGAACTCCCACAGACTGCAAAAGTTGGAGTTCTGAGTGAGGCAGCTGTGGAATCAGGCCTAAATAAATCTCAATCCAAAAAATTTTACAGTTTGGAAGTTAACATACTTCATTAAACCTTTCACAGTTCTTGAAGATCAGCCGGACATCTGCCACAAAATCGTCAGGAGTTTGGTAGTGCTGGGAATGTTTCTTTTGCAGCTTCTTTTTTACTGTAGATAAATCCATTGGTTTCTTTATAATTTTATAGTAGTTTGGTATCTGTGAAGAAAGCGTACATCTAATCACAAACCACCAAAAAAAGACTGATATGCAATTTTTATACTTCACAAAAGGAGCAGAATTAAATCTACTTATCAGAGTATCAAAAACGTGCACACAAGGGATCAGAAGCAACTACCTCAGTTTATGGGGGAGGAAAGAGGGCAATGAGAGGTTTTATTAACACAACATATTTTGTTATATTTTAGTGCTGATTATTAGTATTTGGGAAAGAAACCTGTGTATAAAGATTATATTAGACCATCACTGTCTTTTCTAGAATAATTAAAATCACTTGTTTTACATCTCAAAATACAAGACTGTCAAGCAGATCAGATTTTTGGTTGAATTCAAACGGCTGACAGTTTCTTTTAAAACCTCTTGCTAAGCATAAATGGTAAAAATATATTTTATAAGATATCCCTAGTCCTCTCCAGTCCATTCAGTTATTGCTACTGGAAAGGATTTTTTTTTTTTAAGTAAGAGGTTTAATGGTTCAGAAGTACCATACTAGGTAAGACCAGTGAAATTTTCAGACTGGTTTTATTCCAGAAGGGTCTCAATGACAAATATGGCAAGAACAAGCAACTCATTCCAAAAAACAAAACTTGTCACAATGGTGGCCTTTTGGTGACATTGACGACATTTTATTTTTTCCATAGTTTCATGCAGCAGGACACTCACCGAGGCTGGGACTGGCTCTTGGAATTCAATGCTGAGCTCATGGCAATAGAGGTAAAGCAGGAGACGTTCACATTTCTTGCAAAGGAACAAAAAACTTCAAGTGAATATCCCTTTTTAATCCTCAGTCTAAAAGCTGGTACTTAACTAATGTAATTAGGTTCAGATTATATAGTCTGACTAGTAGAAAATGAAGTCCTTCAAGCCTAGAAGCCTCTTCATTCATTGTAAGAGTGTAAAAGATAAACATTTATAGAGTGCATATTGTTGGAGAAGGAAAGAGTGCCTTTACTTTGGCTGGCACAATACACTTAATATAAAAGCTCTTGACTCCTTTTTTGGCTTTCCTTTCCCCAAAAGGTTAATAAAACAAAAATTGCAGAACAAGCCAGTACATTAAATAACCAAATTAAAACAGAGCAACTAGAAGATGTTCAGTGACACTGTTACTATTCATATTGTTAAATGCAATTGAACTACACTTAAGTCTGACCTATTTTTTCATAAATCCAGAATTAAACAATCTGAAATTCCATTCAAATAATTGTTTTCAGTATTTCCCCTCAAACATTTCCATATTTCGATTTGTTGGTAAGTTCCTCTGAAGAATTTATTCATGGTGAAGAAGTTCTAAGGACTATTCTGACTGCTGATTCAAAACACTTTATAGATTCTCCATATATAAAGCTAGAAATCATTCTGACACACTCAAGACATTTTGCCATACATATGCTCTTAGAAATACCTATCAGTACTTCTCTCCGTGAATTTAAGGCATCAAATCTACATATTGTTATGTAGGTAGGTTAAAACATCCATGTTAAATCCACAAAAGAGCTTCCAATTAAAAACTTAGGAGATAAAATTAACTTTTAAATGTGAATTAAATATATTTGATTAGTTGTGTGCTCACAGAAATTTTAACCTACTAGACAAGTACAGCTATAATATAGGGATGACCAATAACAATCAGTTAAGTCAAAGAGGATCGGTTTTAGATGCAGATACCTACAGTATTTGACACATACCCTTTGGTCCACAGGACTTAAGCCTTGTGCTGTTTTCCCCTTCTTACTATGTTGCAAATTGTCACAATCATATTCTACTTCAGGTTTGCTTAGATCTCTGCAGAACGTACATATCCACTCCCCACTAAAGAGGAAGAGACACAATTAGTCCAGGAATCCAACAGAGATTACGTCTACTACGTGACTACTATGATTTTTCTACAGCGTCTATGCCTTTCAAAAGTAAAGTTGTACCTCATTAAAGACTCCTCTAATGTGTAGAATTTATCATGGTGTAAGCGTTAATCATGTATCCACTAACCACTCTGTGCACCACTTTAAAAATCACTGGAAAATACTGACATTGACAGAATCAGCACAGAACAACTATAAACCAAAATAAATCTTAAGAGCAAAGACAATGTACACGGCAGGGAAGTTTTTATGCTATTCCTGGGCATCGAGGTTCCAGATCCTGAGTTTCATTGTGTGAATAAGCCCACAAAGCTCTTTTTGGGCACCAGTAACATTATTTTAATTTCTGGTACCTTGGAAAGCTGAGAAGTGTTGGTACATGACAAGTGAGGTGAAACACTTTTGGGCACTTTTCACAACATAACAGATCGCCTCCATTTTGGCATACAGCACACCAGTCTTCATTTGGATCATCCTCTTTGTTGTTGCCTTCTCCTCCAACTCTAGCTGACCGATGCATTAGACTTCGCACTGGCGATTTCCCATTTACAAGACTATGTCCAGACTGTTTGCAACTTTCACTTAAATCTGTTGGTTCAGTTTTTACATGATTTTCAAGACTTCCTAATGCTTCCAACTCGCTTTCCAGATGCAAGTTAGTGGAGAGAGGTGGTGTCAAGCTGCTCTCAGGACTGCTAAGCTGAAATAAAATTACTGCATGAAAATCTGCAAAGAAATCAGTTTTACAAATTCATCTTTCCTCATATGCTGGGAATCAGAAGCCATCTGCTGCCTATAGCACTCCAAATTAAAATGCTTCCCAAAACAAACAAATATTGGCAATTCCTTATCAGATATTTGAGTTACATACTGTATGGAGAACAAGTATACCTTATTTTCTATGCTAAATTGCATAGGACTTTAATAGAGTTACAAACATTCAATAGCTTGATCTTGAGAGAACATGCCAGTGAATTATCAGAAGCTTTTACTAGCTAGAGATTAAAAACAGTGAACATACTAAACCCCTGATGTTGGTTTTACTGAGATCCCAAAGACAGCACCAGCTGGGGTCTAGCCTGCCTCTGGCTCGACACATCAGCTGTTCAGCATGTACACCAAAGGACAGAATCAAGTCCTAAGTAAGGTGCCAATTTGAGATTAAGCTCCGATTTGTTTCTACTGTATAGCTTTCACTGCTGTATTACCCAACAGCAATATACGTAACACTTGGTGGGATAGGACACCTTTCACAAATGACAGGTCAAATCCAGCCCGGCTCAGTAGTCAACAAAACTGCTACAATCTGATGTATGTATCAAACAAGGGGGGAATCCCAGTCTTTTTGCCAGTAGACTGATGTCCATGTCACTAAACCCATCAACACAGTTGGCAGCCTTAGCTGCAGTTTCAGCAGAGGTATCAAGGAAACCGAAATGCCCTCTCATCTTTCCAACAGGCCCATACAGAACAGAGTTCAGGGACATTAGTAGGGGCTGCTATCTTGCCCTTCTGTCTCCAGGGCTCTTAGGCACCATTTATGAATTTCCAAATTCTTAAAGATGCTGGTGGGGACAGGGTAACATGCAATTCACAAAGCAACTTTACCATGCATGCACTCCTCCTGCCATCCTCGGTTTTTTCTTGCTTCACTGCTCCTGAGAAACTGCAGATCTCTTCCTCTGTCCCTGGCTCTTGCTTGACTTTCACATGGTCAGACTTGAAGTTAATGCCAGTTTTCTCAGCAGTTCTGCCTGATGAACCACAGCTAGAAAGACACAAGAGTACATGGAAAGCTTAGTTGCAATTGTAACTGACAAAACAGTTGTCAGGGATGATCTAGATATACTTGGTCCTGCCTCAGTGCAGGGTGGACTTGACCTCTCAAGGTCCCTTCCAGTCCTACATTTCCATGTTTAAAACAATTTAGATGTTTCAAAGCCAAAGCTAATACTGTGAATTTTCGGATGCCTACATTTTACAAAATATAAGGACAAACATCCGGCAACATAATTTTTCAATAATTATTTTCCTATATGCATTCTCTCTTCAATTAAGAGGTCATAGTTATAACAGTAGCTAATAATGACTTGCTGTTGATTTTAGTTTAAAAACTTTATCATGTTCTTTACATTTGATTTTTCAGCCACACATTGTTAACTAAGAACATACTTACCTGCCTCTGCTGCCTGTGCTGGAGGTGCTGGGTGGCCTCACGGGGGTGTGGGAATTGGATAACCCTGAAAAAGTATAAATCACTTTTCATAAATATCTACAGAAGGTTACATGTAACTAGTATTCTACAACAACATAAATGAAAGTGATGCTAAATGTCAGTGATCCTTCAATCCACTGGCTCTCAACCTTTCCAGACTACCGTACCCCTTTCAACAGTCTGATTTGTCTTGCGTACCCCAAGTTTCACCTCATTTAAAAAACCAAGTGTCACAGCACACTATTACTGAAAAATTGCTTACTTTCTCATTTTTACCATGTCATTATAAAATAAATCAATTGGAATGTAAACATTGTATTTACATTTCACAGTATAGTATATAAAACACTATAAACAAGTCATTGTCTGTATGAAATTTTATTAAATTGTACTGACTTCCCTAGTGCTTTTTATGTAGCCTGTGGTAAAACTACAGTAACTCCTCACTTAACGTTGTAGTTATGTTCTTGAAAAACACGACTTTAAGCGAAACGATGTTAAGCGAATCCAATTTCCCCAATAAGAATTAATGTAAAAAGGGGGTTAGTTCCAGGGAAATTTTTTTTGCCAGACAAAAGACATTATATACATATGCAATACAAGTTCTAAACGATTTTAAACAAGCAATTTAATACTGTATTCAGCAATGATGATTGTGAAGTTTAGTTGATGTGGTGCAGTCTGATGGTGAAAAAGGGTGGATCGTTTGGCTACTCCTCTTGCTGTTCTTTCCAAAGTGCTGGGGGTTGTGTGTGTGCTCAACCCCTGGCTCTGCCCCAGGCCCGCCTCCACTCCACCCCTTCCCGCAAGCCCCCTCCCCCCAGCACGCCGCATCCTCGCTCTCTCCCCCACCCCTCCCAGCCTCCTGAACACCGTGAAACAGCTGATTGCTACAGGAGGGAGGGAGGGGGGAGTTGCTGATCTCCCGGTGGATGGGAGGTGCTGGGGGTGTGTGTGGAAGGGAGTTGATGGGGGGCTGCTGGCCCACCCTGGTTCCAAGGCCCCATGGCCAAACAACATAAGCAAACATTGCACAACTTTAAATGAGTATGTTCTCTAATAGATCAGCGACGTAACAACATTAACTGAGATGATGTTAAGTGAGGAGTTACTTTAGGTAGATATCTAGATGAGTTGATGTACCTCGTGGAAGACCTGTGTACTCCCAGGGGTACATACATCCCTGGTTGAGAACCACTGCTAGTTTAGTCATTGGCTCGAACACAGAAAAGCAGATCTGATACAGAATTAGGCATGTTTGCGTTAGTTTGTCGATTGCCTTTTCATTTAGAATGCCAGTGACTACTTAATTTAATGCAAATATAAAAGAGCCATATTCTTGATCTAAATGCCTCTTATTTTTATCTATGAATTATCCTGATCTGGTCATCGCCACTGTCTGTTGCAAATAAATGCAAGTCTCTGAACAAAAGTTGTCACTTGTGTTTTAAGTTTCTAGTCTTATTTTCAACCCATGTTTCAGGACCAACTTTCTACTCATCAGTTTTAACACAGCTGGATTGTTGGATATTGCAAATAAAGTCAGGAGAAAGGCAGACCCACGGCATGCGTTTTGCGTGTAAGCTTAGAGAAAATACATTTATACTTTAAGCATACACTAGGTCACAATTCAGACCAAATAAACTTGGCGGACTGCAGGGAAAGACCTAAATGATGGAAAGACCTGTATGGAATTGCTGAAACCAGTTTTTCTTGTGTCCAGTATTTTTGAAATGGCCATTTACATTATGGAATGTTAGGTGATTTCAGTAATGTAATTTGTTCAGATGCAGAACAAAAGCTTCGTTCACAATTATATGTACTTCTAAAAGAATTGCACAAATAGCAAACTCCTTACGTAACTCTGAATCTCTCCCTAAGTGGGGTATGTAATGAAATTTAGTAAGTTCCCTTCACAAAACCTGGAATGGACTGGAGCTTCATAAGTCATAGAATATCAGGGTTGGAAATGACCTCAGGAGGTCATCTAGTCCAATCCCCTGCTCAAAGCAGGATCAATCCCCAACTAAATCATCCCAGCCAGGGCTTTGTCAAGCCTGATCTTAAAAACCTCTAGAGATTTCACCACCTCCCTAGGTAACCCATTCCAGTGTTTCACCACCCTCCTAGTGAAAAAGTTTTTTCTAATATCCAACCTAAACCTCCTCCACTGCAACTTGAGACCATTACTTCTTGTTCTGTCATCTGCTACCACTGAGAACAGTCTAGATCCATCCTCTTTGGAACCCCCTTTCAGGTAGTCCCCCTCATTCTTCTCTTCTGCAGACTAAACAATCCCAGTTCCCTCAGGCTCTCCTCATAAGTCATGTGCTCCAGTCCCCTAATCATTTTTGTTGCCCTCCGCTGGACTCTTTCCAATTTTTCCACATCCTTCTTGTAGTTTGGGGCCCAGTACTCCAGATGAGGCTTCACCAATGCTGAATAGAGGGGAATGATCACATCCCTCGATCTGCTGACCATGCTCCTACTTATACAGCCCAAAATGCCGTTAGCCTTCTTGGCAACAAGGGCACACTGTTGATTCATATCCAGCTTCTCGTCCACTGTAACCTCTAGGTCCTTTTCTGCAGAACTGCTGCCTAGCCACTCGGTCCCTAGTCTGTAGCAGTGCATGGGATTCTTCCGTCCTAAGTCAAACCATTCGAACTGAACTATGGACTCAGATCTAAGTCTGCAAGGTGATATGGTAACAAAAAGGACCAATGGACTTTTGAGGAACATTGAGAAGTATAACGTCATAGCACAGAAAGGTGCTGGTCCCTCTCTGGGCCACTGGAATACTGTGTTCCGTTCTACTTATGTGAACCCATCACCATGGTATCATAGAATATCAGGGTTGGAAGGGACCTCAGTAGGTCATCTAGTCCAACCCTCTTCTCAAAGCAGGGCCAATCTGCAGATCCCTAAATGGCCGCCTCAAGGCTTGAACTCACAACCCTGGGTTTATAGCAAGCCAATGCTCAAACCACTGAGCTATCCCTCCCCTGGGCACTTCCTTCCCATAAAAACATCATTTGGGGGAAAAAGGGCAGGGTGCTAGAGGGTTTGATTTATGAGGAAAGGCAAGTGTTTCTCAGATGTAGCCATCAGGGGCTTTTCTTGTAGCCACAGCCTCCTGGGTGGTGATGGGGGGTAAGGGAGGAGCCCGGGGGGGACAAAGCAGCCGCCCCTCCCCCCTGGGCCACCAGTCCCATTCTGGAGCCACACACACTGTAGCAGCAGGCAACCAGTTAGAGTTCCCCACCTTCCCTGGGGCAGTCGGGCTTGGGCTTCAGGCTTCAGCCCTGGGGTGGTGGGTGGCAGACTCTGGCCATGTGGCAGCGGTCTCCATCCCCCAGCCGCAGTGTTTTGGGCTCCAGCCCCGGGCTCACCCCCACATCACCACTGGTCCTCTCTGCCTCCCTCCCCACCTAGAACTTATTAAATCTGCTGTGAAAAGTGATATTTAATATACAAATATCACTTTTCACAATAGCAGATTTACTAGATAGCAAGTCTTAAAAAAAAAAAAACAACCAAAAATAGCAAAACATGTAAAGCATTTTATTTGTGTTTCTGTTTAGGTCCAGTAAAAAAAAAAATAAAGACAACTGTACATTATTTTTATTATTGAGTCTGCCAAAAAAACCTACTTAAATAAATTACAATGATTTGGACATGTATATGTGCATATTTGTTTGTTTTTCCTAAAGTTAATTAAGTATTTTAGGAAAAATTGTCAGAGCGGCCACCAGCAAGAGTTGGTGGCCAAACTCTGAGGCCACCAAAAAAATTGTTGAGAGAACCTCTGGGTGAACATACCAAGAAAGGAGAGGAATATTACTTTCTTGTACATTGGGAAAATTGCTTGTCAATGATTTTAAGCTTAAAATCAAAAATACTACCACTCTCATTCCAGTTTACCTGATGATCCTGGAGACAGGGCTGAGGGTCCTGGGGAAGGATTCATGGTACTTGTAGGCTGAGGGGGTAGGTGACTGCCTGAGATATATCTACTTAGTAGGTTATCTAAATTACTTGAACCAGCATCTTCCAGCTGAAAATAAATCAAACAAAACCAAATTTGAGCTGGGGAAGTCAAATGAGATTAAACCATTAACCGTTTTTCAACTATTTGCACATGTAAATATACATGCATATTAGGTTACTTGACAACTGTTTTACCAAATTTAAATTTGAAAATGTTTTCTACCAGTGTAACTCATCAGTACTTATGAGGAAACACTTACACAATTATTACCACTTAATAAAGATAAGCAATATTGATTCACCATATCTTCTAAGGATTACAACCTCAATTCAGAGAACATTTCTGTACTTGCAAGTTAATTTCTTACACCTGTTAACGCTGAACTGTGGACAAAACCTAATAAAAACTGTACCAGAATTTGTGATGCTCTGATATGCTTTAATTTTAGTCTTAATAGTCAAGACTCACTGGCAAGCATACTAGGGGGCCTGGTATTTAAGTTCGCCTTTCAATTATTCACTTAAATGTCTTCATTGTATAAGAAAGAAACTAATTTCACCAAAGTGGAGCAGTTTAAATCAAGGCAATTTAAAATGACTAATATAATTCATTAGACCAGGTGTCGGCAACCTTTCGGAAGTGCTGTGCCGAGTCTTCATTTATTCACTCTAATTTAAGGTTTCGCGTGCCGGTAATACATTGGAACATTTTTAGAAGGTCTCTTTCTATAAGTCTATATTATATAACTAAACTATTGTAGTAAAGTAAACAAGGTTTTCAAAATGTTTAAGAAGCGCCATTTAAAATTAAATTAAAATGCTGATCTTATGCCACCAGCCTGCTCAGCTCGCTGCCAGCCTGGGGTTCTGTTCACCTAGGCTGGCAGAGGGCTGATCAGGGCCTGCGGCCGGGACCCCAGACCTGGGGGAGGAGGGACGGTGGTTTCAGGGTTCAGGGCAGAGGGCTGGGTGTGTGTTGGGGTGGGGGGTGCAGGGCAGAAAGCTGAGTGTGTGGGGGGGTACAGGGCAGAGGGATGGGTGTGTGTTGGGGTGGGGGGGTTCAGGGTTCATGGGCCTGAGCGGCTCATGGCAGGGAGCTGGAAGGGATATGCCCTGTTCCACCCCCTTCCCCCAGGCTCCGTCCCTACCTCTTTCTGCGTCCTCTACGGAGCTGCGTGCACGCTGCCGCTCTTCCCCTTCCCCCTCGCTAGGCCCATCAGCTGACTGGCCAGGGAAGGAGCCAGAAAGCACCACGCTGGGGGAAGAAGCAGGGGAGGGGGGAAGCTTGGCTGCCGAAGAACCAAGCTTCTGCCTCCTGCCCCCACAGGGGAGAGCGCTGGGCAGGGGGGCTGAGTGGGGCTGTGTGCCGGGACCGCAGCAGGGAGCTGTGTGCCACTCAAAATCGGCTCGTGTGCCGTCTTTGGCACGCATGCCGTAGGTTGCCGACCCCTGCATTAGACTTTTTTTAGGTCCCTGATTAAATCAATTAGATAATTTATATTACAACTTCAGATTATAAACATGTAATGATTAAATTATAAATGCTTTTAAAAAATGCTATCCTACCAGTATTTATCTTATTTGAATTTTACAAAAACTGTTATAGGCAAAAGCAAATATTGAAAACTAAGCCCCTAATTCTATTAGGCAGGTGTGTAATTTTACTCACATGAATAGCTGAATGGACTTCAGTGAGACTACACATACTTTTGAAGTTAAGCATACGCAGAAGTGTTTTCATGTCAGGGTTAAAACTGTATCTTTATTACAAACTCTCTTAGTAGCATAAAAACTGTCACTTCAACATAAAATTGCTTCAGCGTTAACAAAAAGTTTAGACTTTCAATACATTATAAAAAAGTTCACAATAACTTTGTTAGACTCAAATTTTCAAAAATAGGAGCCTAAAATTTGGCTCTTAAATCTATACTTAGGAACATAAGGATGGGATTTTCAAAAGCACTTAAATGACTTAGAAATACAAATCCCACTGACTTCAGGGTGCTAGCCCTGAGGGTAAAGTATAGCCTGGTCCAATCATTTCACATTTCTTTGACTGGGCAAGTTCAACTTGTCAAAAGGTAGGGGTAGTTGCACATATAGCACCAGCTATTTGCTTATCAATATTATGAGAGTTTGTGTTGTTCTCACAGTAAGGATGCTAATGACACACTAGACTTTTCTTTTTCACCAGACACAATAATTAAGTGTGAAAACTTCAACAGAAAAAAAGACCTATGTAAAATTTGAATTCTTACTAACATAGGAAAATTAGAAAGGAAAATTAGAAACAAGTACAACTTAAACTATAAAATGAAAAAAACTAGTAACAAATAAAAATCTATTTTGACTAAAACATGATTTATTTTTTTTAAATCGCTCTCAATTTCACTAAAGTCAATATTTGTAAGAGTAGTCATGAGTTAGTTTTATACCGTCTCTCTAAAGGAAGAAAGGTCTGGTGGAGGTATCACAAGGAGAGGTGCACACAGCATTTATAGAAGTCTTTACATTTTCAAAACACCCAAGTCACCCAGTTAAGCTTATGTTATGGCATATTATACCACCAGACTCTTCTACCTTGGTGGCCATAAAATCTGTTTAAAACTGCAAGGCCATAGTCTAGTGGCTCAACGATAATGAGCTTCAACGCTGCAGACCAATTTAATCTCCTCAGATATGTTCTATAGCTGTCCTTGAGCCTTTGCACCTTTCTCTGTTTCCCGACATGCTTTTAGGTAAGTCACTCATACTGGAATGAGAGTGACCACATGGGGAGTTATACCAGTATTAGAGCACTAGTTTTTCTACAGTTACGTTTCAGCATTGCTTTTGGTTTAAAGGTGGACTATTCTAAGTGCTCTAAAATCCAAGTGCTCACTATCTTAAGCTTGCTGTGTCTCACAGGGGTGTTTGATAGTGTTAGCTGACCAAGTCTGCGGTCATTTGAGCCAGTGGATTATGAGATGTAGACCCCAAAAACATAACAGCATTTTACAAAATCATCTTTTACTTTTTTTGTGCACACAACGGGGCCTAAACCAGTGGTTCGCAAACTTTTGTACTGGTGACCCCTTTCACATAGCAAGCCTCTGAGTGCAACCCCTCTTATAAATTAAAAACACATTTTTATATATTTAACACCATTATAAATGCTGGAGGAAAAGCGGGGTTTGGGGTTGGAGGCTGACAGCTCGTGACCCCCCCATGTAATAACCTCGCAACCCCCTGAGGGGTCCCAACCCCCAGTTTGAGAACTCCTGGCTTAAACTATAGCTATGATCCTCCCGCAACTGATCTCAGTTGCTCAGGATTTCTCTCAGCTAGTATTGGGGAAGCAATACAGAAAAAGTTAATGGTGAAGTTTGTAACTCAAACTTTCACAAACTTCGGCACAAACTGTACGTCAGTGTGTGCCAAACTGACATACCTAAAAGAGTGAAATATACATGTGCGGCAAGATTAGGGTCTGTTCAAGCAAGAGAGTTTCCAGGCAGTCTGTTGTCACAGTAATGGAATAGCTAAAGGGGACATGCTATGGTTACATGTTCTGTAGCAGCTGTGAGGGCACAGTTATGAGTATGTTTTTCTGGTGTGCTGGGGCTTGGCTCAGATAGGACAGAGTTAAAATAAACCCCCAAAATGCAATCTTAACTCAATAGTTCCTTCTTTTCAGAGTTTGTTTTTAGCTACTCTGCACATTCTGGAAGGAAATGAGGCACCACTAGCAACTTTAGTTCTGCATTCAAGTTTTGGGCATTTAAATAACTATTGGTTTAATTATACCAACATAATTATACCAGTATAACTTTCCTGTATAGACAAGCCATAAGAAACTGAAAACAGTCACCTAAGACTGACATTTTCTTGTGACTCCAAGTGTGCCTTCTATATCAAGCATTACACACACACACACACACACACACACACACACACACACCATTAGTATGCTGTAACTAAAAGCTGAGTAGATCAGCACTGGATGGTTCAACAGTTGGTATATCTAACACAAGACTGCAAATTCCAGTTCTTACTACTTAGAATGATCTCAAACAGTAACCCCCTTAACAAAATCTTCAAGTAATGATGCAAATACAAAAAACATGAAGAAAAAAGATCTTAATGAAGGAAAGTCAGTGATCACCTCATCTATAGCAGAATAAGCTGATCTTCTGCACTAACCTGTATGGGTGGAATATCTGGCAAGGAAGGTAGATTCTCTGGGTTTGTGACTGAAGGAATAAGTTCTATTGCTGTAACAGATGGACTTGTTGGACCACGGTTTGCATTTGCCATGGTAGCTGTCGTAGGACTAGTTGGATTGATAGCGTTGTTGTGCACTGAAACAACTGGAAAGGGCCCGGCATGCCCTGGGTTAGAATGCTGTTGGAAGAGTCAGGAAAAATAGACAACTATTGTGTTAGGGCTAAAGGCAGCAAAATATTCACCTTGGGTGTAAAATTGTAGGACTTTAAATTACATGCTGGTCTCTGACACCCAATTAGCTATTCTCAATCTAGTTTAGTAATGTTTGCAGGAAATATGAAGTCACTTTTCTGTATGAAAATTACAATCTAATGCAGTGTAAACAACCAACCAGCATTGAACATTGGAATGGAATGGGGGAAGAAAAAAAAAAAAAAAAAAAAAGAGACAACCAACAACTCTGAATTGCTAGAGATACTGGTGTACAGTGTGGATTTCCCATGGCCTCCTGTCTAGTTCCTTACTGTTGCACATGAGGGGGAAGAGGAGAAAAAAAACAAAAGGGGGGGGGGGGAGAGAGAATTTTCTTAAGACATGCAGCATTTTAATCCAGAGACTTCTTTAGCAGAGCCTGCATTTGCACAATATTCATAGTTGTGATGTTTTAAAAACATTAATAAAGATGTTATGTTTTTAAAAAATTCTTCCCTTCTGCTTTTCTAATTAAGGAAACTCCCACTATTACAGATATTTTTATTCTGAATGTTTATCGAAAGTCTGCATTACATTTTTTTCCGATATAGGGTCATATCCATTGTAGCTCAGGAGTAACATTTAGTTTAAAAAAATGTCTTACAAAAATCATGACAATTTTTATTCATGCAATAATTTGAGAAAGAAACTCAGCAGCTGCCCAGCCACCACACAGTGAAACCAGTCATTCTTGGTTCAGCTTCTTAGCTGACTAAAAAGTAGAATGAAAACAATGAAAAGTACTTATTAGATTTTTCACACCTGCGTAACTTTGAAATATCAGACAGCATGTGACATGAAAAAAGTTAGCCACTCACAAGTGTAGTTCCCATACAGCTGAAATATATACATTCATGTATTCACAAACACACACTTTTTTTTATCTATATGAGAACTGACCAATCTGGAGATAGCTATCAGTGAATTAAGTAAGCTTTTAAATGAAAGCTTGGTATGCTGGGGCACAAAAAAGGTATGCATAGTACATACTTGTCTCTGAAGGTGCGGCTGCATCATTGAGTACTGTGGTCCATTATGGCGTGGTATTCCTGGAATACGAGCAGCATTCTGAGCCATTCTCATCTGGTGTGCTTGGAAAGCCCCACAGTTCAAGTTGCCCCTCTGCATGGTCTGCATGCTGATCAACCTAGGAGGCTACAAGGGTTTGGTTTTATTTAAAAATTCCTGCTGTTAACAAGGAAATGAGAAGCAAATCTTCTTCCATAGAAATAGGTGCAATTACTGATAATTTCCATAATCTCTAGAAAAGCCAGTCATTGCCCTATTTAAAGCATGTCAAACTTCATAAGACTGGATTGCTCATACATTTTAAGTTAATTCTGTATAATATAAGCAGTTATCCGCTCTTGTCATAGAGAAGCAGAGTTAAGTCTTAGTGTTATACTGCAATGTAAGGTAAGGTATTCAGGAAACTTGCCTGTTGCTGTAACATCTGAGGGCCTGCTTGCCTAGGAAGGGGCCCAGCTGGTTGTCCCATCCTCATTTGTTGCAATTGCTGGTGTTTTTGTGCATACACCTGCTGTTGCATATGCTGGAGCCGCAGCTGTGCTAGATTAATTTGTCCAGGGGCTTTGTTGATGTGGTTTGTTCCTGGAGGAACTTGTCCAACTACTACATTAGGAGTGTAGCCAGGGGTTGGTTTATTTTCAATAACAAGGTTACCTAAGGAACAGAGGAAAAGCAAGCTGGTGAACTACGAAAGGTCCACCTTAACTCAATGACTGATAAAGATTCAAAACAGAAATCTCTGAACTTTTTACTTCAGTTTCCTCAGTATTTTACATTAAAGTAAGAAAGCAATTTAAGTCTAAATTAAAATGTGAATTCCTTGACAGCCATTTGCAAGGATCTCGGATCTAGTCTAAATGCAGGCCAGCCAGGGCGGAGCTTGGATTGTTACTCCGCTGGCATAGCTTTTACACTAACGCAGGATAAAGCAGCATCACTCCACAATAACTGGTTTCAGAGTAACAGCCGTGTTAGTCTGTAGCCGCAAAAAGAAGAACAGGAGTACTTGTGGCACCTTAGAGACTAACAAATTTGTTAGTCTCTAAGGTGCCACAAGTACTCCTGTTCTTCTTTCCACAATAACTGAAGCTCAGATAAAGTTACATACAAATTTATACCACTAAACTCCCCTCCCCCCCAATGATATCCTCTATAACCTCTGAAGGGGGGTTCCAAAGAGCATGGAGCTCGGCTGTTCTCAGTGGTGGCAGATGACAGAACAAGGAGCAATGGTCTCAAGTTGCAGTGGGGGAAGTTTAGGTTGGATATTAGGAAAAGCTATTTCACTAGGAGGGTGGTGAAGCACTGGAATGGGTTACCTAGGGAGGTGGTGGAATCTCCTTCCTTAGAGGTTTTTAAGGCCCAGCTTGACAAACCCTTGGCTGGGAGGATTTAGTTGATGTTGGTCCTGCTTTGAGCAGCAGATTGGATTAAATGAGATCTGAGGTCTCTTCCAACCCCCATATTCATAGAATCCTATGATAACAGACCAGGCCCTGGTGAAAGACTTTGACTGAAGTCTTAAAATTTATTTTGGGAAGAGGTACGTTTTGGGCAGAATGGGCACTATCTGTTGTGCCTTAGGCTTTGTCTACACTAGAACAATCCCCCCTAGTGTAGGCACAATTATCTCAGCACAAAGGTGCTTTATACCAGGATAGCTATTCCTCTGCAGGAAGGGGAATGGCTATATTGGTATAAGGCACCTCCTTTATACTGCTATTACTGCAGCCATACTAGGACTTGTATCCATATAACTATCTGTTCAAAAAACTAAACACCACACCCCTGAAAGCTGCATTGGTATAACCATCAAGCGTAGACCAAGCCTCAGCTCTGCTTTGGAGAGAGATTGCCTCTAGATACAAGAGAGTAGCTTTTTCTGTGTCCATTCAAATCCTTGGCTGCTGCTGAGAGAATTAAATATGTAGCGCCCTACCAATTTCACGGCTGTGAAAAACGCGTCACAATCTCCCCCTGCTGCTAGGAGTGCCCTGCACAGCCACTCTCAGGGGGAGCTCAGACCGACCTCCAGGTGCCTCCCCCTGTTGCAGGATGCTCTGGGACTGGACAGCAGGCCCAGAGGTTCCTGCAGCTGGAGGCAGCTTGTGGAGGTGGGTCTGATCTCCCTTTGCACTGAGGAACAGCACAGCCACTCTTGGGGGGGCGGGGGGAAGGGGGAAGGAGACATGGGGGGAGCTCAGACCCACCTCCACCTCCAGGAACCTCCTGCAGCTGCAGGAAGCTCTGAAGGCAGCACAGAAGTGAGGGTGGCAATCCCGTGACCCCCCAACAGCAGCTTTGCAACCCACCCACCCCCACAATCCCCTTTGGGTGGGGGCCCCCACAGTTACAACACTGTGAAATTTCAGTTGTAAACATCTGAAAATGTGACATTTACCAATTTTCAAATGCTATGGCTGTGAAATTGATCATAATGGACTTTGAATTTGGTAGGGCCTTATGAATATGATAGTGTTTTATACACTGTGGAAATTTATGCACCAGGAACTGTACTGAACTCCGCCAACTCACTTCACACTGTTGGAAGAATATTATGGAGGCATCTTATGGTAACTCAATAGTTTGGGCGCTGCTCTAAAGTGAGCTTAAAATTGGATATAAATTCCTGCTTTTTTAATCAATGTAGGTAGCCAATGTGGAATTTCACACAGGATTAGTTTTTATGCTCTTTGAATTTTCTGTGCAGCTTTTCTTTGGTTTCTCTTCATAAGGTGTTAATAGGAACCCTTTGAATTTGGGCTCTGGATAAAATTTACCTTGATAGTCTTTTTAATTGCTGACTAATCTTCACGAAACCTGGCTGAGAGGTAGCCCCTGAGGAGAACTGGTGCAAGGGGAAAAGGTTTTTCTTTTTTAAAGGGTAACTTTTACCCCTTATTCACCTTATAAGGAAGAGTATTTGTTGTGCACACAAACCTGATTGCCTGAGGCTGGGCACACACAAACTTGGTTGGTTGATTTGGGGCTGGGGGGCAGATTCACACAAAACCTTCACCATGAAGAGCTACACTTTCCTGTCAGATTTTGTCCTACAACAGAGAATGGTCAGCAGCTGTGCATGAACCTATAAATACTCTTGCTGCATTTCTACCCCTAAGGCCTGTGCCCACCTGCTCTAAAGCCAACCCCCAAATAAGCATAAATTAGGAAATTAATCACTGGAAAACTTTTGTAAGTAATTAGTGTTGTCACACCCACCTCCCCATGTGTGACAACTCAGAAAGTTAAGCCACTTACCAGTACATAACCCCGTACTCTGAATCCACAAGCAGATATCTTACTACCACAACTAATGGACCCCATAGGCCATGCACTGCAACATTAACTCTAACCCCACAAGGGTGCTAACCTTTCTTAACCCTTTTCCAAACTACTCACTCTCTCTCTCATCACAATAATCACACCAAACACCACAACGAATAGTGCTGGGGGAACATCTAGCAGCCGGGTGCAGTTAAAAGAATGGCTGAAAATGGGGCAAAGTTACAGTTGCAGTGCATGGTCTGTGGTGTAGGCAGTTGTGAGGTGCCAGCCCTGTATTCCTTCACCCACAAGCCATGCGCTACTTCGTAGTTCAACTTTCCATTTCTTTGCCTTGTGGTTTTGTACGTGTAGCAACCAAAACTACTTTACAAAGTTTTGTGTATTAATTCATTTACCTTTGAGACAATAGGACATGGGCTAGCTTGGAACCAGTCAACTAGGTTAACTGGGTCATCCAGGCCTCTTAAGAGTTACACTAATATTATTCCCGATACATGGCTAAATAAGAAGTCCAAAGAGTTCATCCCTATAAGGCCACTTTTGCATATTTACCTGCCAATAAATAGACTTCAGAAATGTAGAGAACCCACTTAGTGAAGCCTAAATACATTTCTACTATTTTGACCAAGTTTACCCTAATCTAAAACTAGGTAATCCTGCCAAAAGAAAAGGTTTGCAGAACACGTCTATTAAGAATTACAAACTAGAAGTCTGCGTTCAGCAATTAGAAGAGGGTCTCCATCAGCTGGTAAAAGGGAGAGAGAGCAAAGCCAGCAGGCACCATCAAACAGCATGTCACATCACAAATGTTTTGTACATTTCAATCTCCAAATGGCAGGCAAATCTTGATCGACCGGATAATCATACCAAAACTAGACAGACTCTTACTCTTGCATGGAAAAGGGAGATCCTGGATCAATGGACAGGCAAGCAAGGTCAGCCCAAGAGGAGACGACACCAGGCATCAGTGTGACCAGCTACAGTCACCAAATACTTAAAATGGAATACAAAGTGACCAAAGCTGTTTCCATCATGACTGCCTTTAGGGTCTGACTATAGAAAAGATAAAATATTTAATTCTGTTTCATACCAGCTAGTATTACATTGAAAACTCCCCATACAATCCAGTCTTCCCAGAAACACTTTATATGTTACTTTCTCACCTAAATTGACTACATTCTTTGCCCAGAACGTGGGGTCACAATGGAAGCGTATTGCTCCGTTAGCAGCTGGAACAGGATCACATCGTGCCTTTAAAATATGACGCAACTGGAACGTAATCTGATGGGACACAAAACAAGTTAAGATTGATTATGACACAATGTATGAGCAAAGAGTGAACATGTTAGTGAGACGTGGACAGTTTGTTCAGCAAAAAGCTGCCAGTTACCACATAAAATTATGACTTTCAATAGTCAGTTAGGTCACTGCCAAAGAAAACTATTGCCGGATAGCATTCCCTCTTAATCATCCAAGTAGAGTCTTACTCGTGAAAAGTTAGTGCATCCACCATACAACTCACTTCATACAGTTTCATAGCACATATCAGCAGCGCTAAACACATGAAGGAAAAGAGCAGTAATCAGAATGCTGTGATTTCAGATGTCTGATGGCCTGCCTCACTAAGATTCCCAGCTTTCCAGCAGACTACACCATCTGTTTAGTGCTGACTGAATGCAAGATTGATAGTATGCAAAATATTCAGGCCCCTTGTTCTTTCATTAATCCAGGACTTAATTAGTAATGATTAACCAAAAAAGCTAATATTATGAAGTATTGTCCAATTTCTAACCTTTAAGTTTGCTCACCTGCTTTCAGGAAACGTTCTCAACTAGTTGTTTCTACCAAATTATACAATAAATGTGTAATCCAACTACTGTTTTAGAAATTCTTATGTTTGTAAGGGAAAAAGCTTGCCTAAAAACAGTTACTCCTTTTATCGTAATGTAGAAAACCTTAAATACAATTCACAAGGGTTTAGGGTCTATTTCGTTAGTGGGCATAGCTACCATATTCTGCTCTTAGAAAATATCACATACATTTTACTTACAAATGTGAGTAGCTCTTCGCTTTAGAAATAAATTATGCTAAATTATAAATCCAGATGATTCAGCTTGATGATCTGTAACAATTACTTAGAATACTACCAGTTAGTTTGAACTTTTTCTAATCTCAACACGTTCTAACTATCTTCAGTTGAATCATTTAAAGAACTTTCACCCTTTGATAGCATCAGAAAATATGACTTCTAACATTACACAGAAGTAGTTCTGGGAATTCATATTAATGAGTTCACCTTGAAATTCCTACTCCAATGCTAACGGACTAGAAAGGTGTGCGCTCCACAGCGTCTCCCCCTCTTCAAGTCAATAAAACAGCAGATATGCTTTCTGCCATTAGGTTAGAAATCTAAATAGTAAGATTGGTGCACTTAAGTGCCTGATATTAAATGAGGATATTTATATAATAGACATTACAAAAACTTGGTGGAGCGATGATAATCAATGGGACAGTAATTCCAGGATACAAAATATACAGGAATGACAGAGTAGGTCATGCTGGTGGGGGAGTTGCACTATACATGAAAGAAAACACAGAGTCAAATATAGTAAAAATCATAAATACAAAATGCTCCATAGAATCTATGGATAGAAATTCCAAGCTTGAATAATAATATAGCAGTAGGAATATACTCCTGAACACCTAACCGAGATGACAACAGTGATTATGAAATGCTCCGGGAGATTAGAGAGGCTATAAAAATAGAAAATTCAGTAATAATGGGGGATTTCAACTATCCCCATATACACATCACCCCAGGACAGAATGCAGAGATAAAATTTCTAGACACCATTGACGACTGCTTCTTGGAGCACCTAGTCCTGGAACTCTCAAGGGGAAAGGCAATTCTTGAGTTAGCTCTAAGTGGAGCACAGGATCTGGTTCAAAAGGTGAATGCAGCTGAACCACTCAGTAATAGCTATCATAATAATTAAATTTAACATCCTTGTGGGTTGGAAATACCAAAGAAGCCCACCACAGTGGCCTTTAACTTCAAGAAGGGGAACTACACAAAAATGATGACGCTAAACAGAAATGAAAAGGAACAGCCACAAGACTGAAATGCCTGCAACCTGTATAGACACTTTCTATAAACGACCAGACTCAAATTAAATTAATGCCCCAAATTAAAAAAAAAAAAAAAAAAAAAAAAAAGGAAGAGGAGCAAAAAGATGCCACCATGGCTAAACAGAGTAGAAGCAGCTATTAGAGCCAAAAAGGCATCCTTTAAAAATTGGAAGTCAAATTGTACGGAGGAAAATAGAAAGGAGCATAAACTCTGGCAAGTCAAGTGTAAAAGTATAATTAGGCAGGTGAAAAAAGAATTTGAAAAGCATCTGGCAAAAGACATTCCCTCTGAACCATCTGGCATTGGCCATTGTCGGAAGACAGAGTACTTGGCTAGATGGACCATGGGTCTGACCCAGTATGGCCGTTCTCATGTTCTTATTTAGCCATCTGATCCGCCAATAGCAAGAATAATTTACCAGCAAGTACAAAGCACAACATAATTTCAGTCTAACTTAGAAAATGAATTCCCAGCAGAACCAGATGTTCTTCATTCATAAAGACAACTTTAAACACAATGTTGTCCCTCAATTCCCAAAGCCAACATTTTATAACTTGTTTTCCAAGTCAGAAAGTAGGCATTTCCTACTGAAGAAAATGTAGTTCCATGATTCTTGTGGAGAACTGGGAAATATTTATATTAGTTTTTATAAACATATATGCCTCTGTGTATGTAATATATTCCCTGTTTGAATGCACAGAGTTAGATCAAAAGGGGTTGTTAAAGAAACCACACAGGAAACGTAAAAAGTGTCCTAGTAAACACCTGAATACAAGAGTCAACTTTTTAGCTATGATCACGCCTGAGATACAATCCTGGTGACACAGCTGTTTTGCCACAGTTGAGTATCTGGAGCTCAAAGACCATGTTCTGTTAAAAGAGCGACAGAAGTGGGGGCATGCAGCAAACAGGCTGTAACTTGGTGCCCAAGAGAAGGTGGAAGGATCTGTGACAGAAAAACTAAATTATGTCCACTTAGGTGTTAAGGGAAATGCCAAGTTAAGGTAAGAGTACGTGCATATGTCTCTTGTTTTAAATTGGTTTCTCTAGTGCAAAATTCATCCTTTTTGTTTTGAAAAAACCATCTCTGTGTCACTGAACATTATCTATAGGCTCCTGAAGGAAAACTCTCCCAAGTATCAAGACCATTGGGCCTCCTAAGTATCACAGCTGGCAACCATTGGGTGTAACTTGATATGGTTGGTTCACAGGGTCCCACTCCAAAAACTAGAACCATGGACCTGCCACTTCAAAGGGTGTACTCAGAGGACTGGAAAAGGATCTCAAGAAGGGGCAGTTTACCCAGGGACTGTGACAACACTGATGGCACAAAGTTCTACAAAAGAAACAACCACACAACTATCCCCAACTCTTTCAGCAAGGAGAGAGAGGTCAGTGCGCGGGCAAACCTGTTTTTATTACTATTAAATCATGAAGCCAACAGTTTTAGATGGAGTGTGATTAACTGGCTCTCCTTTCCTTGTAAGTGATCTGGAGAAACTAAACCATGTCTTGAAAATTCTTTTGACCATAAAGTTCTCTTTTGTCAAGGTTGGAGGTGCAAACATATTAAGATCCCAAAATTTTTGCTATACTCTAAATTCTGGAAGGGGCAGGTTTCCTTACCAGCCGCTTGCTGTATAGCAATGCAGTGCTACTACCACTTGCAATGGCCCAGTTGGTGAAGTTCATCACATGCTTCACCTGCCGCGAAAGCCCTGTGATGTCATTCTGCTGTTGTATTAGCTTCATCTGTCTTTCCTTTGTCACATTCTACAAAGAAACAGAAGCTCAATCAGGTTATTAGATTTAAAAAACATCTATACTAATATCAAAATTCTAATGCACACAATTAAAAACAATATACATTGTAGGAGGCGCTAGCAGTGACATCGTTAAGTTACTTAACACTTTCCTTTACGAAAGATTCTTGAAGTACTAACACTGCCAATTCTTTGCAGCAGGTGTTCAAAATTCAGAGAGAAAAAGCCCTGAGGTTGGAGAAGAACGTTTTAGGTCCCACAAAATTCTATTTGGGTTTAGCAGAGTTATGAACTTTGTCATTTCCAAACTGTCATTTCCTCTTTGTTCCCTGGGTTGTCAGTAACATTTTGGTAGCATGCTGCCACCAAAGAACTTGTTATACTGGGAACCCAGGGAGCAGTCAGCCAATCTACAGCCAGAGCAGCTGTACAGTAGTGATTGGGGGTGGAGTGGGAAAGAGAACAGGACAGGACTCCCCCCAGTTCCAACAACCCTCACCCCCAGATGCAACAAATGGCCCCAGGGGCCTATTTCAGCACCACAGGGCAGAGGCGCCCACATAACGACAGCACACAGTCCCAGCATCAGGTCACTACTAATATTAACAAAGGAGAAGGAATACAAGCCAGACTAGAGAAAGAACAGGTAAAAGAGTATTTAGATAAGTTAGATGTATTCATGTGAGCAGGGCCTGATTAAATTCACCACAGGGTACCGTTGTGATAACTGGGCCTAAAAATTTACCCTAATTGTGAGCTCA
This sequence comes from Trachemys scripta elegans, assembly GCF_013100865.1. Classification (NCBI taxonomy): domain Eukaryota; kingdom Metazoa; phylum Chordata; order Testudines; family Emydidae; genus Trachemys; species Trachemys scripta. Next base: position 120,342,739 of record NC_048301.1, read on the forward strand.
ACTGTAAAAACTAGGAGGACGTTTATAAAACGTCACAATAACCTATAATAATAAATGTTGATGGGAAAATGTGCAAAAGACTAAATTAGTTCAAACAAAAAGGCCTACTGATCTAATACAAGGTCTGTGTTAAGATCATGCCTGGTAAACAACGGAAGTGTGGGACAGGAAATTAATGGACCAAAATTGGTGTGTCGGAAATTAGGCCTAACTGGTGAACAAAATAATGAGGGGTGGGTTATTCCACCCACTACTCCCTTCTGGGGTTCTTAAAAAAAAGTGAGAGACTTTGTGGGGAAATGCAGATAGACACAGGCTACTGCAACACTGACTGACTGAAAGGGGAAGGAGTGAGCTTCACCACCATGGCTGCCACCCCTGCTGTCTTTTGGGACCCTAGAATCCAGTGCAACATTGTTCTGCCTTCATCATTCTGATCAGAGTGGGTGCCAGATGACACTGTCACCTCCACTGGCTCTGACCACCACCTAGTATGTGAGACTGCCTCCTCCTCATTTCTAATGTGTCCTTTTCCTTCCCGACCTTACTTCTTCTCCATCTTATCTCTCCTTTTTCCTTCTGTCTATTAAGAGTGGCTCAGCCAGCCAAGGCTGTACATTTTGCTACACTGCTGTTGAGCCTGTGACCAGAAAGGGGCAGCTAAAAGCAATGCCCTAAACAGCCTGATACTGGTACAAGTTTGCCAGGTCTCGGAGTAGCTGATAAGACAGCATACTCAGCCTGTGTTTCTCCAGCAGTGAGAATGCAAGTGAATCAACACCAGGGACAGAAGCTGCATTTTTTAATCTTTGCTGTTCTTTTATTTCCCCTTTTTTTCCTTCCAAAAGGGCTAAAGGGAAAGGGAACAAGGGGTGGTGTTAACATGAAAGCCTTATTTGAGATTTTACATTTCAAATGCTATAACTGTTTTTCCTTTCTGTATCTTTAATAAAAGATTAAAAAGGATTTTTAATGGTGTTTGCCACAGTGCTAAGCAGGCTGAGATCTCTGTATATCAAATCCCAAACTTTGTTTAAAACTGCTTAATGCTGGACAGTTTCAGGGGTCATGTTAAAATCTTTGAGTTTTTGGGCCTATCTATTCCATTTAAATTAATACAAACACTACTTAAGGAGCTGTCTGAAGCAGTCTCACAACCATTAGGGTGAAGTTCTAAAGAACTGGAGAAGGGAATTATAGGGAACAAGAGGACCCAGGGAATTACAGACCAGTCAAGCCTAATACCTGGAAAGATACTGGGACAAATTGTTGAACAATCAATTTTAAGGACCTAGAGAATAACAAGGTGATAAATAGCCAACATGGATTTTGTCAAGAACAAATCATGTCAAACCAACCTAATTTCCTTCTTTGACAGGTTTACTGGCCTAGTGGATGGGAAGAAGCAGTCCATGTTATATACCTTGACTTTAGTAAGGCTTTTGAGACAGTCCAAAGTGACATTTTCATAAGCAAATTAGGGAAATGTGGTCTAGATGAAATTACTTTAAGGGTGGGGGGTGAAAAACACATTGAAACACTGTACTCAAAGAGTAATTATCAATGGTTTGCTGTCAAACTGGGAGGACATATCTAGTGGGTCTTCTTTGGGTCTGGTCCTATTCAGTGTTGGCATTAATGACTTGGACAATGGGGTGGAGAATATGCTTCTAAAGTTTGCAGATGACACCAAGCTACAAGAGGTTGCTAACACTTTGGAGGACAGAATTAGAATTCAAAATGACCTTGATGAATTGGAGAATTGGTCAGAGAGCAACTAGATGAAATTCAACAGACGAGTGCTAAGTACTTCACTAGGAAGGAAAAATCAAATGCACAAATATAAAATGGGGAATAACTAATAGGCAAAAGTACTGCTAAAGAGTATAGTGGATCATAAATTGAATGAGTCAATGTGATGCAGTTGCAAAAAAGGCTAATATTTTGGGGTTTGACAACAGGAGTGTCATATGTAAGACATGGGAGGCAATTGTCCCATTCTGTTCGGTACTGCTGAGGCCTCAGCTGGAGTACTGTGTCCAGTTTTAGGCACTGCATCTTAAGAAAGATGTGGACAAATCTGAGAGAGTCCAGAGAAGAGAAACAAAAATAATAAAAAGTTAGATGCGTGCGCTTAGGCTTGAGAAAAGAATGAGAGAGGGGGATATAGGAGCACCTGATAACAGGGTGGATTACTACAAAGGACTGTGGTCAACTGTTTCACATGTCTACAGAAGGTAGGACAAGAAGCAATTGGCTTAATTTGCAGCAAAGGAGATTTGGATTAGACATTAGGAAAAACTTGAGGTCCCTTCCACTTCTATATTTCTATAAAGACATCACATGCTTTAAGAGTTTAATTAAACTACGTAATTTAAGATTGGTGCTTTACACATTTATGTAAAAATATGTAACACCTATACTACCAGATTTCTGAATCCATTATTTGGAATGTGTCTGCTCTTTTAGTTATTAGGAATTACAGTGTCAATTCTGAAGGATGACTTTCACAACTCCAAGGGTACATAATCTGATATTAAGACCTCTACTGCAGTACAAAGTAGCCATACACACTCCTTACACAATGTAGCCTTGCAGAATCCTACTTTTAGTCTCTCTCCCTTCCCTGTGCATCCCTCTGCCCCCAAGACAGTTCCCTGAGTGAAAAATATTAATTTGCCAACAGAGCTGTAGGAGTAGACGAGTAGGTCCTGGCTTGGGCTGGTAAATTTTAATTACAATTTATTGAGACATTTATTGGTGTCTTTCAAACAGCCTTTTGTCAGCACGCACAATTTAAAAGTATGTAACAACAAGCCACAACTATGAGACAGCTTAACAGGGAGCAGTGCACTCTGTCATATATAGGAGTCCTGAAGCTGAAGTGAGGAGCTTTCCTAGTGGAGACAAGTAGATTTATGAACACAGAGGAATCACATTTCAGCCACTGCCTTACGGAGTGAGAATAATTTCAGTCCCAACCACAGACTGTACAGTCAGAGGTATATCGATAAGCTCAAGTTAGGTTAAGTAGGGAAGGATAGCCTCAAGCAAGGAGGATGACTTTAGAAGTCTTCTAAGCTACCTCCCCTTTGCCACTGCCATCTCAGAAGAGCAGAAGGAGAGGGGAGAATCCAGTTCTGACTGTATTAACTCTCACAAACTGCAGAGCAAATAGACAATTGGCAAATATTTGCCCTTTATACAGCACCGATTGTTAAGTGTTTCAGACAAAAAACTAAGGCAGATCCCTGCCTCTAAGGGCTGACATTCTAAAGAGTGACTCCTAGATAAGGCATTGGGAGAGGAAGTGAAAAAAGCAAGCAAATAAGCAGTGATATTATGAGTCATGTTAATTCCATAGTCTGTACACATTATCCTCTTAAAGGACTAGAGTTTACAGACTTCAGGAGTAGTATGTTTTAGGTTAGGAACATGGCATTTTGGGTCAGAGAGGGCTTTTTCCAGACATTTATCTATGAAAAAGAGCAAGTTTAAAATGGAGCTATACAACACAGATGTACAAGTTAAGAAAGCCATAGCATTTTAGATCAATGAAAAGATCACAGGAGATTTAACTCCAAGCATATCACACTTGAGTGGCATACCACTGAAACACCTGTGTCTGCACAGAATAAACTCCTCACTCAAGTATGGAATGCAAGTTCTCAATAGGTGTTTAAAACAGCTAGTCTGTGAACTGATTTTTGTTTGTTCTTAACTGTACCTCAAGCTGCTGTAAGAGAGATTTTCCCTTTTTATTGATTTCATTGATGAGGGTGAAAATAGCCACTTTGATTTCCTGTTCTACTCGTTTGTTAGTTTCATTTACTTCTTTTATCCTAAAAAAGAGAAATGTATTATCAGGCAATCACTTTATACTATGCCTCAAAATACTACGCAGTAATTTTTCTCACATAAAAAGTAAAGAAGCAATTTCTGTATTTTTAAAGTTATCTGATAAACGCAGAATTGTATGGCTTATTTACTTTCTACCTAACAGATAAAATGTTGCTAACCCAGTGCTATAGATAAACCATCTAGAATTTAATTCTTGGCAAATAAAGGAGAACGTTTACACTAAGTCTGACCCTGATTTGATAACTTAATGGTTTGACTTTTCAGTCCACCTTTTTATGTTTAACCGCTCTTTCATGTTTTGCTTGAATTAGTGTGAAGTATTAATTCTCTACTTCTAGTGTCTTATTTTAATATCTCCAGCTCGTCTTTTCTAATCTGAAAGATGTATATATTAAACTGTATGGCCAGTATGTTTCTCACCCCCACAGAGTTCTCACTGACAAAGACCAGAGCAGTAGAGGTTATTTTACTCTAATAAATCATGCCACACCTTTGATAGTACCAGCAGTTCCATAAAAGGTCATCTACTTTTATGTAGTTGCAATAGTGTGTCATGGACAAGCATAATAAAGTATAAAGCATTCCAACTATAAATCCAGTATAATTGACATAGGGACCAACTAGAATTTAAACCACCGAATTAGGAGCCTACAAAAGTATGAACAATAGGCTTTAGTAAATGCACAATGCAATATCAACGCTTGAATATTATTTGTAGGTACTTACCTATTCTGCACTTGATTAGCTGCAAAATTAACATAATTCTTCTTTTCAAGAAGTTTGGCCAACAGATTCTCAATTGCACCCTTCTGATTCTGAAAAGCTTCTTCCAAAAACTGATACCTTTTCAAGCCACAAAACAGGATACCAATTACTGTGGAGCAGTGCACGGAAACTAAAACTTCTCAGTATGGATTTAAACCTATATTTGCTTGTAAAAGCGTGACAAATTATGGCAGAATTACTGGTAAGTAGTGATTTAAGCCAAAACCTGCTCAATTTACAATATTTCTGATAATGGCACAATAAAGCTCCCAAGGAAAGAGAATCCTTAGAAGTCATTTGCGCGCCATTTTAAATTTTCTATACATTGGGAGAAGATGAGAAGCATTACTGTTCACAAGAGAATAAGCTACAGGATATTATTGTAAAGGGGACACAGCAGAATAAAGCTCACAAACCATTTTATCGTTTGTCAATATTTGAAAAAACTCCTTTAAAAGTCTATTATGTGGGAAATAAATTTAAGTTATTTTCTTTTATTAAGAAAACATACGTATGGACAAGATGCACAGTGCATAAAGACCAGTCAAAAATTAAAGACATACTGACTGCTAGAATAGACTTCCACTAAGACAGATAATTTCACCTTTTACACTATGTCGTTCATATTCAGTAACAGTAATGTAAATTTAAAGCAGTTACATTCTTTCTAACAGCTTAATTGTTTGGTTCTTCTGGATCTTTTTACTTCACAACTCCCCACACACCAAATCTCTCTGACTGAACAGACACCACTTCTAAAGCACCTTCACTTAGTATTACCAGAAAAGAGTACAAGCAGCTATAGTATCAGACAGGGGAAGAAACTAGGGATGCTTCACTACTTAGTGCAGAGCACGGCAAGACAAGATAGACAACATAAAAAGCAGAACATTTAATTTAAGGCTGGCAAGAATTTAAGAAATACTTTCAAGATTTTGTGATCTTTTCCAATCAGGTGTCCAAGCTAGTAAGGTATCTTCCTCCCAACCCTCCATGACTCTGCTTAATGAATCCCATTACTAAGGCCATGTCTACACTACAAACATTGGTTGACGCAAGTTACGTCAGCGTACCCCTGCCAAATGTGTAGATCGCTTGGGTACGTGCATACTTAGCTGTTTGCATTGGTGCTGCATGTACTCCTCAAGAGTGCTTGGGGTTGATGTAAAATACAATACACCATGAGGTATCCCAGTGTGCTACACACTGCTCTCCAATGCAATGCCTTTGGGGGACATTTTTGCAATGTTTTGGGGGACAGCAAGCACTTGCGCCCAGGCATCTCTGAGACCTAGGGGTCAAGTTCCCAGCATGCAACTTTCTCCACCCCATAAAGCCATCCATATAGCCCATAATTTTTGCTCCTTTTTAAAAAAAAAAATCCCATGAACCCACAAGGCCCTTTTCAGTGTCTGCAACCTCTGACAGAAGCCTGTGAACCACAGAGCTAGCCCCATGAATGCTGCAAATACAGGATGCAGGATTCTCCTGTCTTTCCAGACCTTAAGGAAGTGCTGCAAAATCCAGGACACAAAGATTTCTTCAAGGACAATTTGCTGAGGGACACAGCAAGAAAACAATTCAAGGCTGTTGATGGCTTTCAGGGAGCTGCTGCAGATGGTGGGAATATCTTGTCTTAGGGTTACCATATTTTGTGCCTCCAAATGGAGGACACTCCCCGGGGCCCCGCCCCGCCCCAGCCCAAAGTCTCCGCCCCCTCCCCTGCTTCCCGCGAACATTTGAGTCGCAGGAAGCCTGTAGCAGGTAAGGGGGAGCGTGGGGGGAGGAGGCGCGGCCCAGGCTGGCCCCCGGCGGCTACAGCCTAGGTCGGCTCGGGCCCTGGGGGGTCGGCTCGGGCCCTGGGGGGTCGGCCCCGGCCGACCACCCCCGGCAGCCCGGCGCACCCCCCGGCTCCCCGGCCCCGGACCGGCTCCCCGGCCCCGTGGGCCCGGACCGGCTCCCCGGCCCCGGCTCCCAGCCCCGGACCGGCACCGCGCCCCCGGCTCCCGGCCCCCCGGCTCAGCACCGCGCCCCGCCCAGCCACGCTCCCCCCCTTACCTGGCCCGGCCTGGCCCCCTGGCCCTGCACCGCCGACCCCAGACAAAGAGGCCCCGGCCGAGCCCTCCCGATTTTCCCGGACATGCCCGGCTTTTGGGGATTTCCCCCCGGACGGGGATTTGAGCCCCCAAAAGCCGGACATGTCCGGGAAAATCCGGACGTATGGTAACCCTATCTTGTCTGGACCTGAGAAACAAGCCCAGACTGGTGGGACTGCATTGTAATGCAGATTTGGGATGACAAGCAGTGGCTGCATAACATTCAGATGCAAAAGGTGACATTCCTGGATTTACGTGTCAGACTTGCCCCAGCCCTGGGACACCAGAATAACTGCACTGACAGTGGAGAAGTGAGTGGTAAATTGCATGTTGGAAACTTGCAGCGCTGGATTGCTACTGGTCAGTAGGAAGTCATTCTGGAGTTGAAAACCCACAGTGGGGGACATTTTCATACAACTGTGTAGGGCCATTAATCGTCTCCTGTTATGCAGGACTGTGACTCTTGGCAATGTGCAAGACACAGTGGATGGATTTGCAGCAAGGGGGTTCCCGAACTGGGGTGATAGCTGGAATATCTCTATTTTGGCACCAGCCCACAGTGCCACAGGGTACATCAACAGAAAGGACTACTGTTCCATAGTCCATGGATCATCATGGACGCTTCAATGATTTCACTGTGGGCTGGTCAGGGAAGTTGCACAATGCTTGCATCCATAAGAACACAGGACTGTTCAGAAAGCTGTAAGCAGGGACGTTCTTTCCCAGCGAACAGACTATCATTGGCAATACTGAAATGGAACCCAGGCTACCCCTTGCTCCCTTAGCTTATGAAGTTATACACCAGCCACTCAGACAGCACCAAGGAAAGATTAAACTACTGGCTCAGCAGAATGGTAGACTGAAGGGACACTGGCTGATTTGCTCACTAGATTGGGTCTTGGTGAGAAAAATATCCAATGGTTATAGCTGCTTGTTGTGTCCTGTGTAATAGCTATGAGGCAAAGTGGTAAATACTTTGGGTGCTGCTAAGAACTGTGTAGTACTTATTGTACATTGATAAATAGGACTGCATGTTTTCCTGAAGCTATGGATTATATGATGCTTGGTGTGTTTTGACAATTGATATGCATTCTGCAATATTTGTTTGGAATAAAGATAATTTGATTCTTCAAAAATAGAACTTTTATTCAGTAGAAAAAGCCATACAGAAAATCAATATGCAAAAACACCCCAAAACAAGAAGCAGTGTTATACAAGTTTTTAACAGGGTGAAAATTTAAAATTATAAAAGCAGTAAACATTTATGTCCATTTGAGTAAACAAATGTAACCCATTGTGGCTATATGCACACCAACCGGGGTCCTCATAGGTCAGTGTATGTGGAGCTGTGGTTTTCCGTGCTGTCCCCCGGCGTGGAGTGATAAGGGTAATGATGGGCCCTGTGATGCCACGTGTTATGTAGGAAGCAGTGACAATGGAGTTCTCCACGGACTGCAAAGGGTGGACAGCTAGGTATTTTTGGACATGTAGGTCAAGCAGGATCTGCAGCATTTGGGTTTGCTGCCTGAGAAGACCCGCTGGGTATGTCTACACTGCAAACAAACACCTGTGGCTGGCCCATGCCCGAGCCTGAATGTCTACACAGCAATTAACCAGCCCCATAGCCTGAGTCAGCTGACACAGTCCAGCCAGAGGTGTTTACTTGTGGTGTAAACATACCCATTATGTCCTGGTGCATTTCCTAGGCCTTTTTCCCTGTCCTCTCGGTCTTGCTTCATGCTCTTGGTCATATTGCTCCAAGTCCTTTGTTCATGGCCCAATGCAGTACTGGCCTGCAGGTTCTCCCAGAGTGCATCACTCCTAGTCTTTTTTCTCCACCTCACTGAGGTGAGGTGTTCCCCTCAAGGCCGCAACGGCAGCAACTACTGATAAAAACAGACAGATGTGTCATTGGATTTACAGTCACAAGGGAAAGGGAGAGAAGTTTCCAAACTCCCATCCCTCGTTCTCATAAACATTTTTAATAAGACGTTTATTGACACTTTGGCTTTGGAGTGTCCCGACAATGCTTTGCTTTCCAGCCCCGGCCATTGTGAGTATGGCCCACTAGAGACAAGGGGGTGAGAGGGTGGAAGGATTTCCTGTTGCATGAAGCTATAAAATTTCAATCCCTATTCTATGGGTACAAGTACAGGGCAACAGCACTGAATACTGGCACTATTTTCCACAGCTGGTGGTGATTTTAGCGAGTATCTCACAGCTGGGGGTCACAAAGGCACAGAGAACATAGTTGCTACTGGTGTCCCGAAGCCGCCTGGGCTCACGTGCTGCTAGCCTGTTGGTGCCAATGGTGCCAATCAAACTCATCACAGGTAGCGTGGGAAAGCATACTGCCATGGAGGAAGAAACAAGGGAGTCATCACTAGAAACCTTCAGGAGAGGATTGCAGACCATTTCGATGAAAGTTCCACCGAGATCTCTTAGGAGGATACAAAGGACATCACTATGTACCTAAACAAAGTCTTCTACATATCCCAGCTAACCAAATTTAGAGAATGATAATCACATGCCAAATCTACCTCTTCTCATACAAGCAAAACAATGAAAAGTTGATACCTTTGTCTTGTTAACTTGGGGGTGGGCCAAAAGCCATCTATAATGAACATTTTAAGGAAAAAGGCATGCACACACTTTTCCAAGTCCCCTTCCTTTTCATCAGGCTAATCTGCACTTGACTGGCTAGACTGTGATACAGTCTCAAACTAGTCCAGGGCTCATGACATGGCTGGAGTCCCATACTGTCTTTTTCTTCTACTCCTCGCTGTTCACGGCAGGGGTCTCTGTGTCAGGCTCCTCCAAGGTATCCACAGTGACTGGCGGGGTGCTGGTGAGGTCTCTGCCAAGTAGTTGGTTGTAGAAGTGGCAGGTCTGAGGCACAGCATCAGATCTATTGTTGCGCTCCCTTCACTTTCACATGGCATTGCTGCAGATCCCTGTCGTACCTCTTTGCCTGCATCCCCAGTGCAGTCTGTTTGTAGATGTCCACGTTTCTATGGTTGGTCCACAGCTGTTCTTGCACAGCATCTTCGCCCCACAGGACCAAGAGAGCCATTACTTCCTAGCTACTCCAGGCAGGACAGCTTTTAGTACCTGTCTGTCTGGCAAAGTCAGCTGCACATAATGGCAAACCGCTAGGTATGCTCATCAAGGGGGGCAATCAGGAAAAGGTATTTCAACACCACCCAGGGGAGCTTAAAGGGCATGCCTTCCAGCCTCTGTGATCCCTGGGCAGTGGAGTTTCACCTTGTGACCACTGCAGTCATTGTTGTAGGGAACGGAGCACTGTGGGACAGCTGCTGGAGTCTGTTAGGGCCAACACAGGCCACGCAGTGTCTATACTCACAGGCCATAGCTCTATGCCATTCAGGGAGGTGGTTTTATTGCATCATTTTAACAGGGAACTTATGTCAGCCAGAGACAAATTTGAGCATCAATACAGGCACAAATAGGTCAATGCAAGGCTACTTACCTCAACCTAACTTCATAGTATAAAACAGGCCAGAGGGTCACTCGCTACTTCTATTGTGGCTTAGTTGTATATAAATCCCAAGCTTTTGAAGTGCAGCTTAGCAACAGTGTTCGGAAACTTAACCAAGAGAACCCCACAATATGCTTCTCCCCTCCCTCACTAGAGGCAATTACAGCACTCTTCAAGAGGTCAGGGAGTTCTAGTGATGGAACAAAAGTAATTTATACTCTGCTCAAAGACTACCATTGAAGGGGTAAATGAGCCTCATTTGAAATCTAGAAGGGCAACTGATCTGTCTAACCAATTCAGAGAAATGTCTGCATCTAGTGTTTAAAATATGCACAAGCCGCATTACTTCCTTCAACTCCACGTTTGTGCAGTAAACCACAGTAAGAAGTGTGCTACTTAGACCAGTATATTTAGTTCTTGTATTGGCAAAATACTATCCGCTTTGAACTAACAATGGACAGGTTTGAATTAAAAGAGCCTCCTCCCTCAAAACTAGCATAACAATGTTACTTTCCATATACAAGGAAAAGAACCTTACAAATCCTGAAATATATATTAAAGGCCCACAGATACCAAAAAAAATCACTCATAATCTGCATGGAATTTTCTGTCTGTTCTCATGCAGTGTCTCTGATAAAAAGATTAAGAGAACCACCTTTGGCAAAAAAGAAATTTTACTGAGTTTATTTACTGCTAAACTTTTGGCACAACACTGCTGTTAAATTATCTAGAACGACTGGATTTTACTCTAATTTCTAATATTTGGGTTGGAAGGAACCTAAACCAACTAGTTCATGTCAGTCTATTGCCACAAGATAATCTCGGCTTTCTACAGCATCCCCAAAAGCTCCTTCCCTCAAAGTTGGCTGGAGTCTGAGCAGCGTGCCCTGGGGCTATTCAGATAGTGATTCAGCAGCCTCTTGTGTTTCAGAGGATTAGGATTTCAGGTGAGGAATAAGCAGGAGATTAAAAACCAGTGTGTGTGTTCACCTGACAAGATTTTGCTTACACATTTCACAGAGCTCCATAAACAAAATCCCAGTTTTATTTTGAAGTAGAGGCAGACATCTTGGCCATCTGTAATTTACAGCTGCACCCAGAAAGAGATATTTTAAATAAAAGTTTCTATTTAGTGGCACCTGAAAGCAGGTTATTAGTGAAGTCTTATGGAAGAGAATACACTGTAGAACAAGATGTGTCTATTTATGGATTGTTAATCAGTTAGTGTTAAGTGCACAACAGGTGGAAATGTAAAACAGGCTACCAAGCAAAAGCTCGTCAACAAATCCTAGACGTCAATATTCTTGGTAATTGTATTCTGAGGCTATTTACAATCAAATAGCATGAAAAAAACCTGGGCCAAAATTGCTTACATTATGAAACTGTCAGTAACTGTTAGAAGTTAAAGAAGTTAAGTTTTCTCTATTAAGCTGCTTTAATGTTCTATGAAGTCATTGACTATGCTGGAAAGGTACTAAAAACGGCTAGATCAGCTGTTTCAAACCATTGTCCAAATAAACTGAAAGAGCAGCTTTACAGAGAAGTGCTGTCTGGAGACAGATTGCAGTAAGCAGTTCTGCAATGGTCTGCTAAAGCTCCCAACGTGCAGAGTTTTATTTCTATAGTTGATTACTTGAAATATATATTTGCACATTAGAATCCTTACTACACCACTGCATAACTACTTACCAAAATTCCCAAACAGCATCATTCAAATCACTGCACAACCATAAGACTTCAAAGACTTTATGCTCTTCAACAGCTCCTTCTCTCCAGTGGATCAGATAATTTCTTAAGACTAATACAAAATGAGAGGAAAACTTACATGTTACCAGCCTCACCATTTTTAATTGGAATTAGGTAAGTTTCAGACAAGCAACACACCAAGACAAGTGGATCAGACTTCAGCCCACTGTATTAGGCAAGTACATTCATCCATGATGCAAACCTTATATATAAGCTTTGTGATTTAGCCTAAAAGTTATACAGTATGCATCATACTAAAACATGACCTTTCCAGAAAATTACTACCTCACCCATCATTCACTACTATAGCCTCCATTCATTCAAAGCACCACTTTTTTAAATCCAGGTTTGTGCCAGTTTTATGTTTTATTATATTTCATTTGTGTACACCTTAAAGTGGCAGCTCCACTTGAGTGCAAGGCAAGTTTATACCTTAACCTCTACTGTCAATTCACCTCAAGCCCTGACCAGCAATTCTCTGAATCCAGTCCTAGATGTCCCACATAGCTCTACCAATGCACCACCCTTACAAGTCGCAGGACCCTTTGCTATACCAGACATAAGCAGGCAGCCAGCCATGTAGCATTGTGAGACTGTTATAAGTATCCACCACAGATGAGGATGAGACTAAAATATTAATTTATACTTATGACTTAACTCACCTGTAGAACTCAGGACCTTAAAGGAGGCCTAGTGAGTTCCCCTCACCCAGAGAGCATTTCAGTCTAATGAACAGTAAATACAGCAATATTTAATTACACAAATGCTTGATATTAATTTCACTTCCTCCTGCTCTGAGAAAATGCACCAAGGAGGTAAAACATGTTAATAACTGTACCTGTGTTCTTTGTGTTCCAATAACTGACAGTCTCTGCATGTCAGTCTGTCACATGTTTCACAGAAAAGTTTTAACTGTTCTTGTTTGTGGACAGGACAGAAAACAGGACGTTGACCGGATGCTCCCACGGCCTCTGTTTTTAAAAACAAACCATTTTTGCATTTTAAAATAAAGTTTGAAGAGCAAAATCTCTAACTGCCATGCTGGGTAAGACTTAAGAAGTCAGGCAAGGATAATTATAAACCTATTCTCAGGTAAGTCAGTGCATATTACTGTAAATATGTACTTATTAAAATATTTAGCGTCAGTAGTGCCAGGTGTGTTACTTTTAAGCAAAGAAAGGGTGAGGATTGCTTTCCCTTCCCTGCCTTAAAAAACCCCAAATTAAGCTATTTTGTTTGACTATAAAGCCACATGTCATTTCACCCTCATTATCTGAAGGTTCAAATACCCCTCAAACTTTTGTATTGTCAAGAACCCAGGGATCTTCTAAATTACCTCTTTAAAACCCTGACAAAATAGCAGTAAATCACATTTAATGGGAAAACTAATGTCAAAGTAACCACCACCACTACTACTACTACTAGGGAATTTCATTTTGGCCAACATCTAGTCATCTGAACTGCAGTTGGGCTGGATAATAGAAATTTACACACAAACAAATAAAGGATAAAAGGCAAAAAAATTATTTCTGAGATTCCAAATTGCCCAGTGACCCTTTGAAGACACTTGTGGAGGAAAAGCAATCTTTGGAAGATGAAGCAGATCAGGATTAAAGAGAAGTAGTAAGTGGATGTTTCCTTGTATCCTCAAGTACTGTCTGAAGCTTGTTATGTGATGCAAGTTATTGTAAGAAAAGACAGCACACATGAATACAAAGTTGGGTCTTCCACTAAAGAAATTTTAAAGTATTCAAGATATATTTCACATGATCTAACAAACCATCACAAACATATAATAGATAATTTCTTCCAAGTACATGAAGAGTACATAATTCACCACAGCTGATAACATCACTAAGAATCACTGTGTGGTTCTGTTTCTAGGGAACGATGACTGTATTAAAACAGTCCTAAATATGAAAGTGATATTTTCTAACGCTCTACATTCGCAGCAAAGTGTTGAAGGGTAAATCTGGCTGTATTGCCATCCTGACAAAGTTATGCTATTTGTAGGTGTTACATTAAGAATGTTTTTTAGGTAGCCATGCTGTTGTGGCTTTACCTGGACACACTGCCACCTAGTCAGATTCAGAAGCTTGAAAATTTACCCGTGTAAGATCTTATGAATTAGTAAATGATGTCAAATTTAAGACAGATTCAAAAAGCCTCTTAAAGTTTAATTTTGCTGCTAGAACGAGTTTTTGGACTAATCAAACCAATTTTCATGAATATTAAGCATTATAAGTCATTAATAATACAGTTTTGGCATAGACCAGGAGTTCCTGGAAAGCACTTAATGTGCAACTACACTAAAAGGGGACCAAAACTGCCATCATGAGGTTACTAGTTACATATTCTCGACTTATTTGATATCGCTATTGTGAACAGAACGGACTGTCTTAATTTGACCAGCCTACATGACAGACTTAGATTTTGCAGAATCTAAGCTTCAATTTAAAAAATCTTTTGTCCCTCGTTTGCAAAGAAAACCTTCCAAATGAAAATGCAGTAGTTTTACATACCCCAAAAACGGCTCTAAGAGGAGTCACCATTTATTTCAGTAGGTTGTGAACTGCAAAGCCTAATGATGACAAATTAAGGACCACATTTCTCAATACTTTAGATATGCAATTAGACAGTTTGCTGGTACTACTGTACTAACTGAGTGCACAAATTTGGCGTGAAATTGCACATGTAATTGGTGAAAGATACTAAGCAGAAACAGTGATGGTCCTGAAAGTGTACTGCCAATTGCATCCCCACTTAGTGATACTGACGCAATAGTAACTTGGCATCCTGTACAAGGGACATATTCTATGCTCAATCTTTATGTAAACCTCCTGTGGGAGCCCTGCTGCATATAAAGGGTGGTACAGTATGACAAAGTTCATAGCCCTGGTCCACAGACCACAATTAAAGGTGTATTCCAGTCCTCTCCACCAGATGAGTTGACACCTGTTTTACACTCCCCCCACTCCCTTTTTAAACTACCAACCCTGAAAACACATCTTAGGATCTTGAAATGTAGTTTGGCTCTGTTACTAGCAATGATAGAACCAGAAAGGTTCTACAACTGGAATTCAGCCAAAACAGAATCCAGTTCACGCTCCCATATCTGTCCTAGCTCTTCAGTGTTAATAAATACATTTGTCACTAAGGTAATCCAGTATGATTCAGAATACACATCAGTTCTGTTAATTAAGGTGGTGCACCACTCACACTTTTAAAAAAAACCCAAACCCAAACAAAAATAGAAGCCTCACCCTGTTTTTCTGTTCTATACTCATGCATTTCCTTCACAGACCCTTTTAACAGTATTAAGTATTACCAGAACAAGCCATTTTAAATTTATTTAACATGTACAAGTTTCTTCCACTTTCAAGGCTCACTGACTGCATGTTGGCTTGCCCATATCTTTCTCTAAAACCTTCCAGGGAAGTCGCAGACTAAAGGTAAGTACGTACAACTCACCCTTCCTCTCTTGGTTTGTATGGGCACACACGCTCACCCACACTAGAAACCTCCAAGTAGTTTTTATTCCTAGACTACAGGTAGGATTGGGCAAAAGATCAGCAAACTTACCTGAGGAGACATCCTCTTTCTTTCTGATCATATGATCTTTAGTAAATTTTACTCGCTGATGTGCTTCTATGCATGTCTTGCACAGCCATTCCCCACATTCCACACAAAAGCCCACAGCACTAGCATTATCTTCACAACTAGTGCACACCTAAAAGCAGGAACAAAACAAGTCAACATAGTTACTTATAAAGATTCAATTTTCCTGTGGGGTTTTAATATGCATGTAAGTAAAGTCCAGTAAAAGTGTTCATTTCTTTCGATGCTCAATCACATATACCTACAAGATGCACATACACCAAACAGTACCTAACTTGCAGTAAGAAAAGTAGAAAAACATACCTGTTCCGATTTCTCATCAGAGCTACTTGGTGCTTCCGAAGTGTCCTTCACAAAGTAGTTATCCACCAGGTCTATCTGTCTGCACTCCTGGCGACATATTGGACACCTGATCACACCAACTGCAACACAGAAAAGAAATGTTTTACATTCCCTTGGTTTCAAGGAACAAAACGATGAAAGTCAAATTTATAACAATGTGCCAGAATCAAGTGGGTTTAAAAGACAAGTGACCAGAATGAACAAAGAAAACTGTCTTCTGAGTGCTTAATGTGATTGGCTAAGTGAAAACCAGACTCTAGGATTAATATCAACACCCTAACAAACCCACACTGGGCCAAACATGGTGAAGTTTCGGCCAAACCTTTAGAATGAAGGACCAAACACCACTAAAGAGACTTTCCTCCCTTCGGGGGGCCAAGCCCAGCTGGTTTGAATTGTGATGCAATCATTCAGAGACTTCCAACAAGATCCAAGTATAGTACATCATTTAGTTAAATGACTTGGTCTTGGCTACATGGGTTTTTCTTTCTAAGTAAGGTTAACTATTTTACTCATTGCATCCCTTCCCTAAACCTCAGATCCAGTACACAAATTTAAATGTCAAAGGAGCCTTAAGACCAAGTGACTTCGTCCCCATACTCTCCAATTTGAATTCTTATCATATGGATACAATTATTCCACACTACATTAAGGATTTTAAATGCCTATAATGTACTCCAGCAGACCGTTCCTAGCTGCAATATTGCAGGCAACAGAACCTCAATCACATGCTTCCACTAAGATTTACCAGAGTACCATGGGGATATTCTAAAAATCTTTTGATTTTTAAACCCAAAACCAACATTTTCCTTAACAGCACAAAAGCCAGCCATTAACCTAGCTGTATTAGTCTTGCTACGTTCTATACCAGGCCTGCACAACATGCGGCCCAGGGGCCGCATGCGGCCCGCATGGGCTCACTGTGCGGCTCGCAGGGGTTGAGTAGGTGGGCTCACCGTGCGGCCCGTGAGTAGGCAAACGGTGGGTGAAGGGGGGGGCTGAGTTGGCGAGCAGGCGGGGAGTGAGTAGGTGAGCCAGGGGAGGGGGGCTGAGGAGGCAAGCGGTGAATCAGTGGCTGACCTGTTCTACTGATCTGGTCTGGCTCCCATCCCCTCTCCCAGGGCCAGCTTCAGGCACCAGCAAAACAAGCAGGTGCTTGGGGTGGCACATTTCTAGGCGCGGCATTCTGGCGCCGGCCATCATAGGCGCCAACTCCGAGGCATGGGGAAAAAGTGCCCCTGCCGCCCCAGCTCGCCTCCGCTTGCTCCCCTGAACGCGCCGCCGCCACTCCACTTCTCCCCCTTCCCTCCCAGGCTTGCCGCACACGAAACAGCACGCAGCAAGGCTGGGAGGGAGGACAAGCCGAGCGGTGGGGCGCTCGGGGGAGGCAGTGGTGGTGGTGGAGCGGAGGTGAGCTGGAGCGGGGAGTGGTTCCTCTACCCCCCGTTACTTCCTGCGCACCCCCCCCAACTCACCTCTGCTCCGCTTGCTCCCCTGAACGCGCCGCTGCTCCGCTTCTCCGCCCTCCCTCACCTGAGAGGGAGGGGGGAGAAGCGGAGCGGCAGCACACCCATGGGAGCAGGCGGAGCAGAGGTGAGCTAGGGCGGGAGGTCGTAGGGGGCCTGCAGGAAGCAATGGTGGGGGGGAAATGCGGTACGCCGGGGGAGGAGGCGGGGCTGGGGATTTGGAGAAGGGGTTCAGAAGGGGTGGAGTTGGGGCAGAACCGCGGGCAGAGGGGCATGAATAAAAAGGGGGGGCGGCCAAAAATTTTTTTGCTTGGGGTGGCAAAAATACTAGAGCCGGCCCTGCCCTCTCCAAGAGTTGCAGCTGTCTGGAGGTGCCTGCCTTCCACGCCTTCCTCATTCACACCTCATTCATTCAACAGGGCAATTGATTACAAAGTGGGGGGAAGATCTTATTCTACTTCTAGCAAAAAGATATTTTTCTTTTACCTTAATTATACTACCTTAGGGGCCTGCTATAACATATTACCGAGGTTCAATACTGCTGTTTTGGTGGGGTGGCGCTGGGGAAGGAGGGTTTGTTTCCGCGGGGCAGGTGGCGCTGGGGGGGGGGGGGGGGGGGTTTGGGGGGGGGGGGGGGGGGGGTTTGGGGTGGGGTGTGGCGCCGGGGGGGTGTTGTGTTTCAGGGGGGCTGGGTGGCGCTGGGGAGAGGGGTTTGGCAGCGCTTGGGGGGGTTTCGGCCCTCAGCTGTTTTCTTTGGAGTAATATGGCCCTCGCCGCTTTACGAGTTGTGCAGGCCTGTTCTATACTATGAATTAGTATTGACTGCAATGAAACTACCAGAAAAAGAAAAGAAATCTCAGAGCAGACTAAATGTGTCCCCTACATAAGCTTAAAGTTAGTACTGGAATAAAGCACTGACATTTTGGATGGTCATGCCTCAGAGTTAAATTAAATATTTTTATTTCATGTTTTAGATGGAAGAATTTTCAGATGAAATATCCTGTATATTTAAGTGAGCAAACTGATATTTAACAACAGAGCTGGGAACTTCAGGAAAAGATAATGTTGCTATTTCAGTGGAGATCAGTTAAGTCACTGCCACAGCAGAAAGACATCAAGAACGGAACCTAGAAGCCCAAGCATTTGGAAGCAAGGTTTTGGAAGATACAGTATTTAAACTAAATGGGAATGTAGCTAGATAATCTGATGTCACATTAGTAATTTCCTGTTTTCATGAACTTTGGTAGGGCATTACAACACTCCACCCAACTTCAAGAAGGGATGTTCTCTAGCACGACCTATTTCTAGCAATTCTGGTTGTATTGTTGTATTATTGTTGTACACCATTTACAATGTGCATAACATTGCTAAACTGTTTAACCAACACACAAATAAACATCAACAAGCAAATGGCAGCAAACAACAAAGGTAAAAAAAAACTTTTTTTTACCAATTTGGGGTTTAAGTTACATAGTAATTACAAACTGGATAAACAAATTCCCTGGTAGTAGCAGTAACACTGCATCCTAAGTAAGGCACATGTTATTCAAAACCATCTTGTTCAGTGTCGGGGTATCAATACTAAATACTAACACAGCAATATTTAATAAACTGGTTAATAAAGAAAGAAAATGGGTAAACAGTCTCCCCATAAAAAGACAAAAAGCAGGGGAATGTAGTAGGAAGAGAGCCTGAGACATAAGCCCTTGTATCAGAGACCTGGTATGAGGCAGGACCTTCTCACAAAATCTGGCAAGAACAGGGCTAATATTGCAGAAATACACATTCGCAAGAAATGCTAAGCACATAGTACTCACACAAACACATCCAGATATCAAGGATGGTACAAAAACATTCCACAAGGATAACAGGAACACACTGACCCCTCCTAAAAGATCAGGTCAGGATGACAGTACGTAATAGAGATGTTTTGATCAAACCACCATGTACAAGGTGATGGGTAAAAACTAGCCACATCAGGGGGCAGTACTAACTTGTTTGTACCAGGGTATAAAGATGCATCTCAGAGGGAGTATCTTTGTCCAGCTGAGGGGGGAATGGAAAGTCCTGCCATGCACTGAGCTGCGTCCATTGCCACGTGCATACGTCTTAGCATCCTCGTAGAGTCTGCCAGGTGCTATTACCGTGCTTTGTCGGCAATAAACCTGGCCTGGCACCTTTGTACCTTAACGGATCTTGTTGTCATTGGGCAGTTCGCTTTAAGTTTGCTGTGCCAGCTGTCTGCGCAGAACTGGGGCAGCATACAGGGAGCACACACAAATGCAGCCAAACTTCTAACCACATTAACCATTGGAACAATTTACCCAGGGTCGGGGTGGATTCTTTATCACTCATGATTTTTAAATCAA
Organism: Trachemys scripta elegans; assembly: GCF_013100865.1. Lineage (NCBI taxonomy): Eukaryota > Metazoa > Chordata > Testudines > Emydidae > Trachemys > Trachemys scripta. The sequence continues at coordinate 120,362,501 of NC_048301.1, forward strand.
GATTGGATGTTTTTCTAAAAGTTATGCTCTAAGAATTATTTTGGGGAAGTCTGATGGTCCATACCCTACAGAAGGTCAAAGGAGAATATCACAATGCCCTTCCGCGCGTGCTCCCCCCCCTTTCTGGTCTTGAAATCTATGAATTTACTTTATTATATCTACCTTTTGAGGAAGTAGCTTTCAGATTAGTCTAGAATTAATGGTCACTGCCTCAGAATTCTTGACATACATAAGAACGGCCATACTGGATCAGACCAAAGGTCCATCTAGCCCAGTATCCTGTTTTCTGACAGTGGTCAATGCCAAGTCCCCCAGAGGGAATAAACAGAACAGGTCATCAAGTGATCTATGCCCTGTCACGCATTCCTAGCTTCTGGCAAACAGAGGCTAGGGACACCATCCCTGACCATCCTAGCTAATAGTCACTGATGGACCTATCCAGTTCTTTTTTGAACCCTATCGTAGCATTGGCCTTCACAATATCATCTGGCAAAGAATTCCACAGGTTGACTGTGCATTGTGAGAAAAATACTTCCTTTTGTTTGTTTTAAATCTGCTGCCTATTAATTTCATTTGGTGACTCCTAGTTCTTGCATTATGAGGAGTAAATAAACACTTCCTTATTTACTTTCTCCACACCAGTCATGATTTTATAGACCTCTATCATATCCCACTCCCTAGTCGTCTCTTTTCCAAGCTGAAAAGTCCCAGTCTTCTTAATCTCTCCTCATACGGAAGCCATTCCATATCCCTAATAATTTTTGTTGCCCTTTTCTGAACCTTTGTTGCCCTTTTCCAATTCCAATATATCTTTTTTTGAGATGAGGCAACCACATCTGCACACAGTATTCAAGATGTAGGAATACCATGGATTTATATAGAGGCAATGTGATATTTTCTGTCCTATTATCTATCCCTTTCTTAATGATTCCTAACATTCTGTTCGCTTTTTTGACTGCCACTGCACATTGAGTGGACGTTTTCAGAGACCTATCCACAATGACTCCAAAATCTCTTTCTTGAGTGATAGCAGTTAATTTAGACGCCTTCGTTTATATGTATAGTTGGTATTATGTACACATGCAACTGAACTTATTCCGGGGAAATAATCTAGGATGACAAGATCTCGCACCAACCCAAACTCGGGACTGTTGCAAGGGTTAGATTTGCAGAAATAACCAATGGTTTCATATTGTCTGGATGTACAAGTGTTCACTTACTTATATAATGAAGTCTCCAAGGTAAGGAGAGCCTTGATATTTTCTTCATACTAAAAGCTAAGATTCAGTTAATGATGGACAACCATGTGAGATAATTCCAAAAAAGTACTTAAATTAAGATTCTAGATATACAGAGGGAAAAAATAGTTTCACTAAACAATTACCACTACAAGTATTCTCAGTGGAACACCATCCCCTTGACAAACTGAAACAGATCACATATCCCTCCTCGGTTTTACTACAGTTCTCCTAGGCTAATCACAAGACAGTGGAAGGAAAACTAATAAAACCAGAGGTCTAAAATCTCTGCTCTCTCTGTAGTCAGGTCCCACAGCTTTAATACACTTCTTGAAAAACAGCCTTTGGTTCTCGCTGTAAAAATTAAATGAGGGGGGAATAAACAAGCATCAAATGTTTCGAGAGGATTCAGCCATCTAAAAATATGTAATCTTGGTTAGGATGATATCACAAGACTCAAGAAAAACAGTTGTACTTCAAGGGTTTTTACATAAAGAGCCAAATACTTCTTGAGATCCCATGTGAAAAAAAAAATCTATTTTCACACTATTTTTAGGGTGACCTGCAGAAAGCCAATGTTTTAAAAAGAAGAGACAAAAAACGTACCACCTATGAAAGAAGGTAGAAACAAGTTAAAATTTCAGATCACAAGAAGGACCTTGTCGAGCAAGCAAAGAGGTGACTGCACATGAAGTGCCCACACCAAAGTAATGGGTATGGAGGATATATCAGAACTTTCCTTGAACCACTAGATTTATACTCCTGATTATGTTCATTAGAGCCAGAGTAAGAGTGCAATTATGTACTCAGCGGATTACAGAGTCCTTCTAAAAAAAGGTTTTATCTTCTCAGCCTGCCCATTAAATGTCATTTTCGTGTTTCAGATTTCATTATTTTCAATAATAGTGGTTTTCATATATCCTGTGCAATATTATATAAAACGCATCAGCCTGTGTCCCACATTCTTCCAGTCAGAATACATATCTATCAGTAAATTTATGTGAGATCTTAACTATTAAGACTCCAAGTTCCATTTTCCCAAAAGTTGATAAGCTTTCTGTATGAGAAAAATGTGGAAATGGTGTTATTTTATAGAAAAGAAAAAACAGGAGGAACTGGTCACTACCATCAAAACTTCCACAACATGTAACTAAATTAACAGAAAAACAAGTGTATTTTAGTACTTAAGCTATCTATGGCTCAATGTTTTAATCACGAAGCCAGAAGAACACAAGGAGGTTTTCCTTTCCAGTCTTCCAACAGGAGGCAACTTTCTCTCCTGTCAGGAAACAGGCTGAGCTTTCAGGAAACAGGCCGTTTCCTTGAGGTGCTGGTGGACATGGTGGTGGTGTTTTCCGATCCACCCAAGGCACCTAACAGAGCTTATGATGGAGCAGAACACAGACATAGCAGACTGAAACTAGCTGATGACGCTATAACCATCACAGACCGAACTGAGTGCTTGGCACAATGTGTTAGGGGGCTGTTCAAACTTCCTGTAACGTTCAGGGTGGTCAGTGACGTTTTCCTGCAGTGCACCACGGTCAAATAGCTAGAGCAGCCACACTGTGGGAGGCTCCTAGGTAATCTGGGATCTGACTGGTTGGTAGTTTGGGTCTGCATACTGCAGTGTGGATGCCAGAACCCCAGGTTCGAACACAGGTTCGAAAATTCGTGAACGCAGAGTTAACAATCATTGTAGACCCTAAAGCCCTGGGTTCTCTAACCCAGGGTCAGCTGGGTTGAGTCCCTCTAAACCTGGGCTTACACTAAAGTGTAGATATACCTTAAGAGTTCATTGTATCATACACAAAAACACACAGCTGCTATGTAAATTAGTACCACAGATAATAGTGGTTCTTGTTTCTCTCCTGTAACCCTAGCGAAGTCTGATCTAATCAAGGAGCAGGAATAACTTCTTACCTGAAAATCTGGTTTGAGTCACCAATCCAGCAGGTAGGGAAAGCCTGCCTGGCACTGTCAACCACACTCAAATGGAGATAGGTTTCACTTGCCATCTTCTCGCATCATGAGCCACTCCTCCCTGTCATGGCACCAGGAGAGAGAGTGTTTCCAAAGCCTGCAACAGAGGGAGAAGAGAAACTCCCAGATCCCTTGTGACAAGTTCCTAACAAGGGTCAGGTGACCCCAATAGGAGGAGTAATTCACCTAACACACTAATATGGGCAGAAGGCAATCATGAAGGAGGAAACGTGGGAAAATATGCCCCTAAAACTGTGTGGTGAAGGAGGCACCTGTGAGTGAGAAGAACTAGAGTACATAGTGTTTAATGAAGGAATTCAGTCCTGTGTAACTGCTCTGTAGATTTTGCATACTGACAATGATCTGACTTATTAAAACTACTCAAAAAAAGAATGCACTGGAGGATGGATGAAGGGAATTCTTGTCACCTTCTAAGAATTGTCACTATCCTTCTAGTCAGCTGCCAGACCCAAGAAAGGGAATTTGAGCCTCCATTAATCAGACAATGAATTACAATCTTGAAACTGCAGCGTGAGAAGCAAAGACATCTTAACGGTTCTTCAGCTATCTGAATGATATTTTTAAGAGATAGAAGTTATTTCCTCACCTTCTTGACTGAAATAGAAGATAGAACATCCAGATGAAGGAAAGCCTTGTTGAGATGAAGGAAAAGATACAAGCAAAAGAAGTTCTACTATATACCAGGAGCGTTACATTGTTAGAGAACTGCAAAAAGGCTGGAAAGTCAAGTCTTGCTTAGAGCTCATGTTACACATTCATTTTGTGGGGTCAAAAAGATTTTATTAAGAGAATGTCAATGCAGGAAGCTTTTTTTTGTAGCCCTTTTAATTGTTTATAACTCAGATAACAGAGTATATTAAATTAAAACGTTGGCTTTACTACAGAAGGACTCAAAAATATTCAAAACAATAGTAAGGAAAGTCACTATTCCTATTTTCATAGAAGTGAAAAAAAGATCATTAACCCTTACAATAGGTTCTAAAATCCCACACTAACCTATATTGGAGGGTATTAAAGAGACATTGACATAAAATCGTACCCATCTGAAATTTTACCTACCACTGTCAAGTAACATCTAAAATGTCTTTAAACATATTTTTCATTTTATTTTGTGATTTGACATGAGTATTTTGCCTATTAGTTAGCATCAATGTTTTCTCAGAATAGTCAGATTCCCCTGATAGCTGCTTGCATGGGTCTTTCACACAATACAGGAGAGAATTTTTTAATAAAAAATGTAATTATGTAAACCATAGAGGTGGCAGTACAATACCTAAAAGTACTTTTAATTATAAATTTACTAGATTTCAAATTAATTTTGTCCTTTTAAATAAACTGCATCTAACTCATTACTCAGATTCTGTCTTCTTCACCATGACTCATAAAAAGGTCTCTATTTCTTTAATGCTTTAGAAGATCTGAAAAACAGCCAGAAAAAAAGCTGAATTCTACAAAGACCTTTCGTGCTGTGGGATAAAGTTAGCTGAATCTTTTCAAGACAGCATTCATTAGGGTAAGTCTCCTGCCCATTATCAACCAAGCACAATGTTCTGACTTGGGGTGGAGGGGGAAAAGAAGGAGAGTCAAGCTCTTACTTAAAGCATTTGTAAAACACTTGTATGAAAAGGAGGAAAAAGAGTTCCAGTCCACAAACGGAGTAATCCAAACCAGCGCACCTTGCTCTATTTGAATACATTTTACCCAATAACTATGTGTGTGTGTCCACCCCCATCTGTCCTGGTTTTTCATAATCTGTAAATCAAGGCAAACAAATAGGATTTCACAGACCAAGCTAATGTGAATAAGATTTCTAGAGAAGTTGCAATTCAGGCAGGCTAGCCCAAGAATAAGTCTATGGGCCAGGATCATCTTAGCTGTTTGAGAATAATCAGTATGAGTAGGATTTCTAGAGTCTTGTTTCATGGAAACAATAACTGGAAAGATAACACAGAAAATGGGATTTTCAGCTGAGTTCTGTTTCATGAAAATCTCTGAATATCTGCTAAAAGCCTCTTAAAAAGTTTTGAGCAAAAAGATTCATTACAAGATTTCTCATCTCTTTACTAGAAATTTGCACACTCAAGGATTCTTTTCCTAGAAAGAGGTTGCCCATTCAGCCAGTGAACATTTAGGAGACCTTGAACAAAGAGGACTTTTAGCCCAATGGGCACAAGATTATTTGAGAAGTTGTTTGAAAATAATTGCTGAATTTTCTGATCCTAGTAGAGCCTTTTGACCATAAATGTGGTATAAGAAGATTAGCAGGTTAAGTCTGACCATTTTTAGTTATAAATAGATGCTTTCCCCCCATTCCAAGACCACGTGCCTTGACGAATTTCTTGTTCAGGGGAACTCCCCCTTTAAATTTCTTTGATCAACCATAAACACCATAAATCTGTTTCCTGAGAGAACAGATCATGTGAACTGTGCCATTTCCTCTTTTCCCTAGATGATTTCAGTATTGTTAAGTTTCCCATGTTCCCTTGCAGCTTTGGTTATTTTATTTAAAGCTTGCTTCTAGACTCATTTTTGATGCAACTGATTATCCAGCTGACAATAGAATGTGACGTACTGATAATATTATGAGCTCAACATTAGTCAAACTTAAAGGTACCTAGTTTTCTCTATTTAAAAACCTAATTTTACTTATAATTTAAACCAGACAAAATGTACAATTCAACCCAAAGTAAAACCATTGCACTATGCTACAAAGAAAGGTAAAATTCAAACCTTAGCTTGTTCACAGAGGAGGATTATTTAAGTGTGTTGCTAAGGAAAATATTCATTTTACCGTGCAAACAGAAGAATCAAAAATAAAAAATTCTTGCTACTAAAAGCAAAACTAGATTAGAACAAAAAGATATCTGGCTACAAAATACACTTATTTGTTATATTGATAAAAGTAGGGTGTAGAAAGTAAATTATGAGAGTCCAAACACTGAGCATATAAGCCTGGCTAAATTGCTTTTATTTGGACATTTAATCTTGGATTAAACTTTTGGAAAATGTCACTAAAAATAAAACAAAGAAGAAATGTGAATAAACAGCCATTACGTATTTGCTTATAAGCAAGATGTCATAATATCCAAGATGGAAAAAAATCCCATCAGCACAAAAATTAAACAATTAGAAAGCTGAAAAATCTGTTTACATTGATTAAATTTAAACTTCACTGTTCTCAGCTAAAAACCATCTACTTAAGCTTCAGAACTTCACAAGCTTTGATGGCTGCAGAAGAGCTGCCAATTTTGCTGCAAACAATCCATTTCATATTAGCAGTACTGATTCAATAACAGAAGGTGCTGCTTCCCAGAATGCCTACTCAACATGCTACGGGAATAGCAAACGTAGGGAGCACCAAATAATTTTCAAACATCTGCACCAGAGTCCATCCTGTTCAATATAATTACCATTTTTAACAAAGGCTATGTTTCACACGGAGTAGATTAATACTTGTGCTAGGTAACCAAGGCTTCCTCCTTGACAATTCTGGCTGAGGATGCATTAAGTGTTGACATAGTACTATTGTTACATTTTAAACCACTCAATTATATTAGAGAGGACTAACCCACAACTACACCTCTACCTCGATACAACGCAGTCCTCGGGAGCCAAAAAAATCTTGCCGCGTTATAGGTGAAACCGCGTTATATTGAACTTGCTTTGATCCACCGGAGTGTGCAGCCCTGCCCCCCCAGAGCACTGCTTTACCACGTTATAGCCAAATTCGTGTTATATCAGGTCATGTTATATCGAGGTAGCGGTGTTTCTTTCTTATTTCCTATTAAAGAGTTTCATCCTTAACAATTTACATGTATATGTTTACTTAAATTGCCATACTGTGTTCAGCGGGAACTACAGTCTAAACACACTTGACAACAGTATTCACCTAAACTTGGGAAACTGTAATGAATTTTCCATGTGAAAAGCACTGCCATTCATATCACAAAAATAAACTTATGAAAAGATTCAGAACGCAGCACTAACCCAATCCAAAACTAGTGACGCACCCACTAAGAAACAACTGACAGTACAGTTTGGAATTGATACAAACACTTAGATGAGACCATATAAACGGACTCTGAACTCAGACTTCCCGGAGGTACCCAGGATTGTGAGGTGCTTTGCTACCACATGCCCTTATGGCTGTCACCTTCGCTTTTCTACTAGCATCTCCCTGTCCTGGACACTCTGCTTTGTTTCCCCGCTTTCTAGCTCTCTCTTCTATTTCCAGCGTTTGGATCTCTATCTTGTCCAGTTCTAACTGCAGGACTGCCCCCACTGGGACTTGTGCCAGGCTGGTTTCCTAAGCCAATGCCTCCCTCGACCACAGGCACTTTCAATGGATTAATCAGTTGTCCCTGATGTTTATCATATTCCATGAGTAGAGATTTCATCCCCTCTCCGGTTTTCCCTGTAGCTTCCAAGTCACGGTCTGCACACAGTTTTTCCCAACTGTGGTATGCTTAGCCTATGTCTTTGGCTTACCCATTCTGTCCTCTCCATTCCCCTTACCCAAAATAAACAGAAATCTTTTTCTTTACCTGTTTCTAACCTTCTCACTTTTAAATCTTTTTGTGTCTGTGCTATCTGGTATACAAGCGTGTGGAGCGTGACCCTTGGCTAACCAGCAAGGGTGTCGTTCCTGCCAACTATGCCACTGTGAGACTTCCTGGGATACACCCAGGGTTGTGAGGCACCTTGCTACCACCTGCCATTAGTGTAAAGAAGCCTTGTTTGTACCTGCCTGGGGTCAGCTCCCTAACCCTAGTGGCCATGGGTAACACAAGCACTCCCCTCGAGGCTTCACAGGCCCTGCTCTGCTGCTTCTCGATAGGTTAGCGATAAGCACAATTATTGAAAGTAAGTAGAAGTATTGTAAACAAATGGGTGGTAACATATAAAATAAAAATCGTAACATTCATTGTAGAACCTAGACTGAATTAACTAGACACTCATGTCTGATAAAGTAATGCATACCCAAGTCCTTGAAGCAGGGCCGGCTCTAGGTTTTTTGCTGCCCCAAGCAAAAAAGTTTTTGGCTGTCCCCCACCCCAGCCCTGGGCTCTCTCCTCCCCCACCCCAACTGCACCCTCCTTCTGCCGCAGCCCTGGGTCACTGGTAACTCGCTCCCAGGGCGGGTCATTCAGCAGGAATTTTGGATGTGCACAGAACACAGACAGGATTGGTTCCCATATGGTTACAGAACTGCAGTGAAGTGCAACAATTTTCAGCTTGTGTGATTGGAGGATATCTGGATGCATATTATGAGGAAAAGTTGAGGTGCCTTTATTATTCTTTTGTTCCATTCTTTGTTCCTACGGGGAATTTGCCAATGCAATATCACGGTCTTCCTTTTAAACAAATAAAACTAAAACAAACAAAAAAAGCAATAGCTGTTGAAAATAGCAATTCCAGTCCTAATAACCACTGGGAAGCATTTCTTGCTCAATTTATTCTACTTTTTCTACAGCAAGTTATAGTGGATCAATATATTTGATTTGGGAGACATGAAGTAACAGCTGCCCAAATTGAGCTTGAGCACTCCTGAATTTTGAGGGTCTTCAAATCTGGAAAAGAAAAGTCAATTTCTGCTTCCGTGGCTCAGAAGTGGAAATCCTCCTACGTGTCTGGTACGGTCTCTAAAGCTGCCCAGTCTAGTAGAGCCTCCCCTCCCTTACTTTTCATTTTAAATTCTAGTGGGATCCACGTACCTCCCTTACTAGGCTTCAGATACAGAGGGGCACTGTCCATTTAGTCCACCCAATTCCTTCTTTGGGGGAGAGCCCAGGGCTGAGGCAGCAGGAGATGCGGGTGGGGGGAGAGCCCAGGGCTGGGGCAGCAGGAGGTGCGGGTGGGGGCCAGAGCTGGGGTGGCAGGGGGTGCAGGTGCGGAGGGGGAGGGGTGGAAGAGCCCAGGGCTGGGGCGGCAGAGGGTGGGGGCCAGAGCTGGGGCGGCAGAGGGTGCGCGGGGAGGAAGAGCCCAGGGCTGGGGCAGCGGGGGG